>NC_051155.1:225017921-225152933 GCF_013339745.2 Dermacentor silvarum
GGCGGACCGCGGCCACGTTGTCGCCTCTCTTCCCCCTCCCCAAGAAGTTCACTCGAGAGCCTTCGCCCCGGTCGCGCGAATCCATCAAGAAATGAGCGAACGAGCCGCTGCGCGCGTCCTTCCGGCCGGTACTCGGTCGAGCGGTTTCGTCACATTTCGCGGCCGCGTGCGAAAGCAGCTATCCTCGCCACACACACTTTTCGCCATCTTCGCTGCAGCTCTGCCCTCGGCGTCCCACGGCCGAACGGAGAAGGTCCGTTGAGCGAAGAGAAACCGCGGCTAACGACACGCGGCTGACTGCCCGCCGATGCGCGTACGCTGAGCGGCGAGCCCAATTCCTTCGAGCGCGGAAAACGCAAACGTCCCCAGGAAACGACCGCGCGATGAGCATCGCAGTTTCGCAGCCGCGGTTCCCTTGGCGGCGGTGCGTGTTTACACACACGCGATCTTTCTTGCCTGCACCTAGCACCCACACACATACACAAACATACACAGAGACACGCAGACTCGTGATTCGCTTGGGTTGACGTCGCTCGCGCTTCCTCGTTCGAGCGTCAGCATCAGGCCGGGCAAGATGCATGCGCAGCGGCTTTCTGTGTACTATACCAACGCTTTAAGATTGGCCTCAGTATAACCAACAGGAAGAAACGTGACACCGTTCGAGCTTTAACGAGGCCAGGCACACACATTACTGACGGGTTGTTTCAATGTCTATACAATCAGTCCTCGCTTGGCCGGGGTAGAAGTGAAATGATATAGCTCTTGTTTCAACAGTTCCAGTTGCGTTTGTGCGCCTGCCAGTGCCGCGAGCTATCTCGCGACCCAAGCAACGCTCGGGCAGCTGGGCACAGCGTAGCATCAGGCGTGGTCATCAGTTATGAAAAGCGCAAACTCGAAGTAGATGTCCTGTCAAATAAATCAGAGGTTAGAAGCGCTTTCGTCTGTCCGCGTGTCCTTCCTTGTCTCCGTAGTGGTGATGCAAAGCTATCAATAGTAGTTACTATTGATGGTAAAGAAAATACTGATAGTACTATCAAGCCAAAGGTTAACAACACCACTCCCTGCTATGGCTACAGTTCAAGTACTTGTGCGGTCCAGAAACACCGCTACATTTGCTGCTCTATTTTTGGCTGCTTATGGTATATATTTTTGTTCTTTACACGCTCTCTAACAGCAGGTCCCCCAGACACCTTGACCTTTGGGCTTCCTTTCATAATAACTTGCATGTATGCCAGCAGTCGCACCTGATAGTTTCTATCAATAAACCTGAAACCTGAAACGGGTCTTCTCAATCTCTGGTCAGATAACCTCTGACAGGAGGAGCAGACTGGTGGGCAAGAAAGTTACACGCTCGTATTTCTGAACCAGAATGCTTGGCAACCACGTGATTCTATAAGACGTCTAGCTGTCCAGCTAAAGCGAAAAATAAAAGAAAGAAAAAGCCGTTGTAGATTAGTAAACTGCGCTGCAAAGTTTTTATTGAACGCTGAGCTTTGAAGATAATAATAAAAACATCAAGTATTTTTTTTTTTTTTTTTGGTCTGGCGTAACACTGGCTAGCTTTTAGTATGGATATGGTGCCTATGCAAGGTCGGGATATTTGCAATGCTGAGCTTTCCGAGGGTCCCGAGAAACGACGAAGCGTGAACAGCACTCCACAGCTGCACGTCTGTCTGTGATGCATCATTTGTCCCGAAGGACCGCCAGGCACAACAGCAGGTAAGCCCAGTAAATTAATTCATTCACCGAAACAAGCGTCCCGAAAATGCACGAACTGAATGATACTGACAGTCATGTTAGCGCAATAGTTTTGGTAATGTCGCTAGTCAACAATTGCAAAACTATCGATAACACAATTGCTAGCGAATGGTAATGAACTATCATAGCGTTATCCATAATAATACTTTTGATGGACTTTTCTGTACTTTCGGCATAGTGACTGGAAAATTTGCGATGTCACTCTGGAAACATGCGTACGGTGCCGCTAGTGCAAAATTGAGAAGAAATAAAAAAAGGAGGGAAAGAAAAAAAGAAACGTATGCAAATGAAATGTTTGGACTTTATCTTCACTGCTAATATACGGCCTCCTTTTACAAAAAAAGTTGTAAATAATGTTTTAATGTAATGGTCTATAAGCGTAACTGATTAACATATCTTCTTACCTTTTAGTATTTATTTAACCTCCCGGTCTTTCTTTATCTCTGTCGACACTCTCAATCTCTGAGGCAACCATCAATTTCACTCTGTGAAATACGCTGGCGTTGCTTAAAACAACTTGAATGTGTCTTGGGCAAATGAGACAAGTACAAAGTATGTCAATGTATTTATTCACTCATTTTCGGTCGGGTGCATCAACACTAATTTCACTCGCACAATTATTAGTACTATACGTTTTACATGCCTTGAACACCCTGGGCGTCCCTCAGTGTTCACGGCAGTCTCGACATGTGCTCAAAAGATATTCAATAAAACTAGACGAATCCTTAGTGAATTACTGCGCAAAAGGACATTATTCGTGACTGAGGTCACAGGAGCTTCGTTACAGATGAGGTCAACCCCGCGTTCTTAAAAAAGACTTCTTTTACGTTGTTGATGAAACCCACCGCGTACAGCACGACAAAATATAATCATTTCTTTGATTTTACTTTTGCTTCTAAAACGGTACGGAGCTTTTTAATATCATCAGCCATAATTATACTAACAATAACCGTCTTTTGAGACCGCAAAGAGCCTCTCCCTAGCGCGCCGATGGATGGCACGCGAAGCATGGAACGGATGAGACATGATAAATTGCATCGCGGAATAGACATTACAGAAAACAAGTTACATCCCCTTATTTTATATCCCATAGCAGACATTACAGAGCAGAAACGGTGGGAAAGGAAAAGGAGTACGATTAAATGGAGCGGCGAGGTTAAAGGAGTATCACTTGCCAGTAACTGCAAGGCGACAGTCTCGAACATTCCTCTGTATTATTCAACGACTGCCTCCTCTTCCTCGACTGTGCACCTGGGGTGGGGCATTGCTCTTTGTATGTAGTCTTCTCCGCAATCCACATAAACTCGTGGTATCAAAAAATGTCACAGTTTCGCCCTAAGGGCGAAGCAATGAATGCGATAGCAACACAGCAATGTCATACGAAGTAAGGTGAGCGGCCTTGGTAGCAATATGAATTGTAGTAAACATGAGCTGATTAAGTAAGCAGGTGTGCTGCGGCGTAAGTAGACCGACATGAAGAGAGACTCGATGACCACGAGAAGGCGCGTGTGAAACGGTGGTGTTGATGAGAAGCGCTTCCCGTGGGCAGCGCGTGCGAAGGGACACACCTGTAGTGCTGCACTGCCGATCTGGGCAGCATTGCATGTGTAGCGTGCGTTGGAAAATGTGGCCCGACTATTACTAACTGAATGAACAAGCGTGGTGTGAGCGCGCACAAACAAACATGAATAGATCACACTGAATGACTGCAGCCAACGACTGTCAAACGCTGGCAAGCGCAACGTACCTTCGCCCGCTGCGCGGGCGAAGGTACGTGCGCTCTACCAACGGAAACTGAGCGGCATAAAGGTCGGAGCCGTGTGGAGATAAGAGACGGTGCGGTCGAACGAACGACGAGCGCGGTTGTTGGAAGCGTAGAAGTGCGCCCCCCCCCCCCCCCCCCCCCCATGCTCCCTCCGGCGCTGGCTTCCCGCTTCCTGGCTTGCGCGTGGGAGAGATAAGAGACTGTGCGGAGCGACGAGCGCGGTTGTTGGCAGAGAAGTGCCCCCCCCCCCCTGCTCCCTCCGGCGCTGGCTTTCCGCTTCCTTGCTTGCGCGTGGGAGATTGAGTGTGTTCGCTCTCCGTGATAGCGCGCGTCCCCCCACGCTTCCGCTGGGGCATACGGCGCGCGGCGAAGATTTTATCTATACGGAACGTCACGGCGACGGCGACGGCGACGACGACGACGACGCCGACGGCAGAAATCCGGTTGAAGTGTCCATATAATTGCTATCGCAATAATAAAATAAAGAGGACAGGTTGCACAAAAGCATGATCGCTTACGGTCCAATAGAACGTTAAACGGTAATCATCGCGGCGCTCACAGCATCTATTCCAGAAATGCACGCACCAATTCCTCGCATACCGCTCGTCTCCAACCACATGGCCTCCTCTGCGCCATTCTTCACCTTCCCTCGTAGTCCTGTTCTATCGAATGAAAGCAAAACATCGCTTTCTATAGCTTCTCTGTAGCTTCCCCGTTCCCTTTCCTGTTATTAAAGCGCATATTTCCTTCTTTCTAAACGACTACAGGAATGCCGTTTTCGTATAGAAAGCAGAGATTCGCCGCAGCTTTCTCCCGCTTCTAGCGTTGATCTGCTTTCGGAATCACAGTTGCCGTTTCGCTCCGAAGATTCGGAAAACAAAATTCCGCCTGCACACTGCTGGGCGCCAAAATTGCCGCAATCATAACGCTTAGCATCGAGAATATACCGAGTGTAAGTACGAGTCATTTGTAAGCAATAGGCTGACGGGTGTAGTGAGAGCGCGGTATACAAAGGGAAGCAGGAAAAGCAATTGGAAGCATTTTGCGAGGAAAACGGTTCTTTTAATCGTTGTCCGAGGACCGTGAAAACGCGCGCCACAGCGCGGTTTCGGTGCAAGATAGTTCAATGACGGTTAAAAAAAAAACGAAATTCGGTCAACGTTGATTCTTCTCGAGAAGCTGAGCTTTAAAAAGGGGTAAAAAAATGTCTTCTTCCTCTCACGCGTCGTTCGCGAAGGAAACAGAGCGGCGAAAATAACCAAAACCGCACGAAACTGTAGATAGCGGCACAACTAGCCGTTCCAAGGTGCGCATCTGACAGGCTGTGTACAATCATGCCGGCCATTGTGTATACCTGTATGTACAATGCACAGGCGCTAGCTCGGAGATGGAAGGAGGAGTTAAGAAAGAAAGAAAGAAAGAAAGAAAGAAAGAAAGAAAGAAAGAAAGAAAGAAAGAAAGAAAGAAAGAAAGAAAGAAAGAAAGAACATATTGAAAAGAATTGCTGTCTCCACGATTCTGTATATATACGGGTTGGCGCCGGGATTGGTGGGAGGCAGCTATATATGGCCTACAGGGCCGCGCAAGAACCTGTAATGCAGCCCCGGTTTAAAGCTTATATTCTTCGGAGTCCGGGAGGGGCGGCAGCGTCGTTCCATACCAGGTGGCGTCAAAGGGGACGAGTTTGTATCCAATTCATTTCGCGCCGTTTCGGAATAGACACTCCGAACGTGACCCATTTGGATGGGCTGCGCGAAGCCTGCGGTGGCACAGATGTATATACGAACACACACGGTTCGGCACGTAGCTGACGTCAAGAAAAAAAGAAAAGAGAGAGAGAGAAGTGTCAGGAATGAAGGAGGGAAAGGGAGGAGGGAAGTGAGAGAAAGAAAAAGATCCTTCGGTGCATCGGTCTGCGGACCGTATATACAGACGAATAGGAATTCTCACGTTCGAAGTTGCGTAGAATGGCTGGCCTGAGGGAAGAGGTTGGCCGGCGTTGTATGGCAGGCGGTCTGGGCGCCGCTGCCAGCCCTAATAACCGTGCGCGTCGCAGCCGTCACGGGTCGCGCAAAAATCAAAATGCGCAATGAAATAAGAACGCGGGCAACGAGTTCATCCGTGCCTCTCGTCAAAAACAGTGTGCGCGCCCGCTACTGGCGAAGTAGTCCCCGACGTGACGGCCGAGTCGACGACTCGTTTATGTTTTATTTTTATATCTCGTTCGCGCGCTCGGCGACCTGACCATAGCCATTCGGTGCGCTACGGGCACAAGAGAGCGAGAAGAAAGAAAGAAAGAAAGAAAGAAAGAAAGAAAGAAAGAAAGAAAGAAAGAAAGAAAGAAAGAACTCTTCGGCACGGAAGTTGTCTTGTGTCGCTCGAGTCGTTTCGCGCTGCTCCGGAGAATCGTCAGGTTCGGACTCGCGAGACTTCGTTCGTGCGTTGTCGAGCAGAAACCGCGCGTAGCGTCTTTGCAGGCTTCATATAGACCGGGACTTTCGGCTAGACAGTGGCGGAATCGGCTGAGCTGGTATACGTATATTATACGAGGTTGGCCTGCGACTTCTTGTATGCTGCGTCACTGATTAAACCCCGTGACCCAGTCAGCATACAAAGATGTTCGCACGTGCAGAATGAGAAACCCGCTTCCGCTGCTCATAAAAATTTAGGCCGTCGACAGACTGTCGCAGAAGTAGTGTGAATTGGTGTATAATATAGCCATTTCTGCCTCCATTTTCACTCCTTCTTTTGCATGCACGTAGCCCAGGGCGCGCGTAGTTGACACAACATGGTTATAGCTTTTGTGAGCGCTGCTTACGACTGAGTCTTTGCTGCAGTTATAAACAAGCGGCATTCGTGTATACGCTGATAGAGTCGCTGTCCACATAGCTCCGCACATAGCACCCCCATAGTGTCGCATCACCAACACCTGCCGTTGCAGGGGGTCTTGGTGACATTATATATTTGTGTGCTTGTGACTTGTGAGTGCAGCTGTGCTTGTTGATGATTTTCCTCTCACATTCCCTTTCTTTATTATTTCATGAGTAATGTTTTCAGGATTTAAGTATAGCTGAATGTAAAGTGGCCTACCCTCTCTTTTTTCTTTATGTAATAACAAAAGGAAATCGTGCACCTGTATACAGCTGCGTTTAGTGCACAATGTTCTCAACTTCCAGAGCCTCGTACGCGTGAACTGTGTGCAACACTTGTCCAGATAGCTTTATTGCCCCCCCCCCCCCTTTTTTTTTTCTTTTTGGTTTCCCTTTCTGTGTAAAATTAGCGTGTTCGTGTGTATGGTGCCGAGTGCGGCGTGCTTGCTCTGCAATATGTTTTCTTTTATTTCTGTTTGAGAATGAGGAGGGCGGTGGACGCCGCATTGGTATACCCGTGGATGCGATTTGTAAAACACGCAATTGGTCTAGCCGCGTCGAAGACATGGCCTTGCGCCCTGTCGTCGAATGCGTTCTTTGGGTACACACTTTAATGCACCGAAGAGGTACCTAAGGCTGCTCTCGGACGCTGGTTAACGTGTGCATGCCGTCGTAATAGTTATGGACAGCGCGGAAAGCGCGCCTGTCTCTATGGATGCGCGAAGTTCGCTGCACAACCCGAGGCTTCAGCGGTTCTGACCACTTCGGACACGTTTTAAGCTTAGCCACACGTAATCAGATTAACGTCTCAGAGGCAGACATTATTTGCACAAAAAAACACATGATGGTGAATATTTCACTATTTAACAAATTTTTGCTATTTAACTTTTAAGATAGTTACTTTACACCACATATTGCAATTTACGAATTGTAGCCGGTGACTTTTAAAGCCATATCCACTTTGGAACGAATTCTAAGGATGACACCAGTATAGAGATTTGCGTTCCCAAAATGTGCGAAGAAATGCCTTGGTGTTCCAGTAACATTTGAGCTTCAGTGCATAAAAATGAATTTTGTTAAAAAAAAGTATAACAACAGTGAATTTTTATAAGTTTGACTGAGTTTATTTCAAAACTGGCTCTAGTTTCAAAATTCCCTTCAAGCGGATGCGCCTTGCGAAATTACTGGCTTCAATTCGTGTATTGTAATATGCGCGTTAGAGTAATTAGTTGAAAAGATAATTAGAATAATATTGTTAAATAGTCAATTATGCGTACCAACTTCCAATGTAAGTAGTGTGTATACCTCTTCGGGTATTCCAGATCAATGCAATTCCAGATTTTCGGTGCAACGGTCTCCACTGGCGATGAAGGCTTAGTCAAAATAAATGCATACTCAAGCGCTACAACACAAAAAAAGTAACAACAAACAACGCTCCTTGTTTCCCGCGTGCCTGAGACGGTGATTCATCAAGCCTCTTACAACACACGTTCTGACGTTTGAATGCGAACAACGGTCTCCGTTGCGGGGCGATCGGCGCTTGCGCGCCAACAACTTGATGACAGTCACGTAATGAGTCTGAGAAAGCGCAGGCGGTTCGCCAGGGAACCCGCGAGGCGAGGGTGAGCTTTAGGCTGTGTTCTAATACTCGCCGTAGACTGCTAAGTAGGCATGAAAGAGGACAGCGGCCATCTTAAGCCAACAGTTAGAATACTGATGAAGCTGGTAAAGTAGACATATTCGCGAAAACAGCGTCGAAGTCAACACAGAGCCTCCTACAGAAATTACTTGTCTACAGTAGCTGCGAGCATAGTATAGTATAGTATAGTATAGTATAGTATAGTATAGTATAGTATAGTATAGTATAGTATAGTATAGTATACAGTAGTAGTTAGGCTATCACGGGAAAAATTGCTCAGCGCGCACAATTAGCTTTACAAAGTGTAACAAAACACTTCGGAGGACAAAGTTTAACATCTTGTATGTTTCCTACTCTGAGTATAACGGTTCAGGGTTTTGCGATCAGAGACGGGCTCATCTTTTGTGTCGCCCGCTTTCTAAGAGCAGAGCTCTGGGCTCCTGCAGTCCTCTACACTCGTCTACACAACGGTCTTCAAAAGCCCAGCTCCCCGATCGTTAAAGACACCATGCTTAGGTGAAAGACTGTCACATCAACCCGAATTTAACTCCCTTCTTTCCTTCTTTCTTGATATTTTCGTCCCTGAGTTCCCGTTACCTCATGTAGGGTAGCGAACCAGGCTATAATTCCCCGGTTGACCTCTGTAGATTTCCTTTTGCCATTCCATCTCTCTCTTCTTATACTATCTGTGATAGTGAGACGGAGCAGGAGGGGGAATGTTTCTGAATGGAGACGGACCTAGCCTTGCAAAGGCTGCCAACAACTGCTACACCCGAGCGCCACTTATCAATTGAGGTAGAAAAAGAAGGCTAACGGCGAATACCGAGTTCAACCGGGGCGCAACATGCTGCTCGGAAATACGCTGAACAACAATTTGTACTGACAAAAAGAAAGAAAGAAAGAAAGAAAGAAAGAAAGAAAGAAAGAAAGAAAGAAAGAAAGAAAGAAAGAAAGAAAGAAAGAAAGAAAGAAGAAAGAAAGAAAGAAAATTAGCAAGGAACCCATTACCGCGTTCAAGGTCTCCGTGCTTAGATTTCAACCAGCCCCAACATTCTTCAAGCGCGGCAGTTCTATATATCATCCGTGACAGAGCACATGCGCTGACACCCCATGCGAAACTGATATGCCTTCGCGTTGTTTTCCGCAACTCAGTTCGGGCGAAAGCGGAAGCCGAGAGGCTGCAGCTTGAACGCTCGCCGAAATTCTTTCCTTTCTCATACCCGAGTCCCCGAATGGTTGTTGCGTCAATATTCTTGTGACGAAACGCAGAGCTCGCGATCTTGGGTGCGCGAACTCCGTTGTCGCCCAGCGGGGGACGCTCGAGGCGACGCTGCCCGCTCTGGGCGGAGCCGAGCACGTGACTGCGAGGCTAGAATGGCGCACCCGGAAGTCCACGGGCAGCGCTATAGGAGCCGGCCGCTGTCGCCGCAACGGCACACACGGGTTGTTGCGCCAGTCCTGCAGCTCGAGTTACACGTCCCCAAGGCGTGGAGACAACGGCAAGTCGACTGGTGTGTGTCTCTCGTAAATCGCGCTAAATATGTGCAGTGTTGGGGAAGGTGGAAGTACGGGTAGCCAATCCCGATACTATACACGGAGATGAAAGCCAGTTGTCTGCTTGTAAACAAGACAGCGAGAGAGAGACGAGGAAATGCAGGAATGGTAACCGGGTTGTTGCTGGTTTGCTACAACACTACACTGCGCGACGGAGAATGGGGGAAAAAATAAATAAATAAACACTCAACAGCGTTCACTACGCATATCAGACGGTAGCACACTGCAGTCCTCTTTAAAGGTGCAGCAGGACTACAATGGCTTTCTGTGTGGGTGAGTGGTTTGTCGTACAAACGGCTTAGGGCAGCACGCGTCTTTGGTCAGCGGACGGTCTCGTCGATGTTCTCAACGCAATTGCCGCTGCCGCTCATAGTGTACAAGTGAGCGTCGATAGCTATGCATCGGCGCTCGCTATATATATATTGTAGTGATCCTGAACAGATAGCGAAGAGAACAAAGGTGGAGAAGAACGAAGACATGGAGGACCGTAATGGCAGCGCTGATTATACTACAGTTAAAGTCTGGAAGGCTTTTACCTCGTGTTCGAACTATATATATATATATATATATATATATATATATATATATATATATATGTATGCATGTATGTATGTATGTATGTATGTATGTATGTATGTATGTATGTATGTATGTATGTATGTATGTATGTATGTATGTATGTATGTATGTATGTATGTATGTATGTATGTATCAAACGCGCAGGTGATTACGTTGCCGCAGCAATTCCTCTTAGCATTAACCAGCGCTTTCACCAACAATTTTCGAGGGGGAAGAATGCGCCCCTAAGTAGCACACTCGTTGTTTGGGAAAGCTCACGCCAGTTTAGCGTGAAGTATGTGGCAAGACATACGCCTCAAGCACTGCTCCATTGTTTACTTGGCCGGCCATATACGCGCGCTAAGAGTTATGTACGGATAACCAGTAAAAACTGTATATGTACATATAATTTCGTATTCGGTGGTAACGCACAAATTGGAGGCGTGGAAAGTAGGTCTCGAGATAATGATTCGAGGCGAGGCGGCATTCAAATTAAGCGCCAGGATGAAGCAAACATTTCCTCTGTGTATATATTCATTCAGGCATGTGTGCATGTGTAGACATTCCTGGTTTGGACAAGAAACATACAAAGTAAGCAGGGAAGGGCAAGTTAGGTTTAGCTACCGCTGGTGCGATGCTTTCCGCAGGTACCAAATACGAAACTCGCTTTTTGGTCAATCAATCGTTGAATGATAGACCACGACAGTGAGTTCAGCAGTGGTCGTATCAATATTTTACGTAGTATACAATAGTATATAGTAGTATACTACGTACTAGTAGCGGTAGTAGTAGTAGTAGTAGTAGTAGTAGTAGTAGTGGTAGTAGTAGTAGTAGTAGTAGTAGTAGTAGTAGTAGTAGTAGTAGTAGTAGTAGTAGTAGTAGTAGTAGTAGTAGTAGTAGTAGAATAGTTATAGCAATAGTGGTATACAATTCCTGCATACTGTTTGTTCTTAACGATCAAATCTACGCCATCTTTCATTTCGTTAGCTGCATGCTTTCGACGAGAAAACGGGAGTATATCCCAGTACAGACACAAACAGACAGAAGGTCAACCAGTGTATATAACTAAAACCAGACAGAACTCGGAGAAAGAGGGTGACGGTGGAAGGAAAACGTATACCTGGCTGCACACTCTCGCTTTACACGCTTCACTGGCGAGGTTTAAACCGTGAACGTTAGCCTCCTTTTTTGTAATCTCAACCAGGCAGTCCTACAACGCGGTCAAAGTTCCCGGGTACGTACTTCTCGAGCGGCGTGCTTATAGTCTAACGGTCTGTCCCGATAACACAACCCAGTACGTCAAACACGAGCGAAGAAAAACAGAAAAAAACATCGGGGACGTGGGAGACCCATTAACGTCGGGCGCCACGTTTCTCGCGCCGATTGTTATCTCGAGAGAGGGAAGTATTCCGTGCGCCAATGTCGTTAGGAGCGTCGATGTGGTTACCGCTCTCAAGGCCAGGGTCACACTGCGTATGCATACGCATAAATACGCGAGAAAAAAAAAAAAGAAAGAAAGAAAGAAAGGCGACTTGAGACAAGCGCACAGCTGAACTCGCAGCGCGGTGCAGACGACAACACGCCAGAGGTCGTGGTTCCGCATCTCATCTTGGGAAAACGCTCGTCGTTTTCCTCCTATATACTTGCAGCAAGCCCCGATCTGTCTTTTTTGAAAAGACCGCGTAGAAGTGTAGAAGGAGGAAAGAAAGAAAGAAACCACGTTTTGTTCGCGCCTTGCGCAGCGTTAATGACTGCCGGCGTTCTTTCATTCATGCATATGCAAGCGGGACAACAGGACGCCAGCCCAGAGCCGTGAGCGGCACGAAAACGACGGAGACGACGATGTTGCTCGCAGCGCCGCCTTGAGCACCCGTGGGCTGCCAGTGGTGGCCACTCCCTGCTGCTTTGGGTCTAGTATACGGCAAAACTACCGCCGAGGTTTGGCGCCGAGGTCGCTGAGTGCACCCCCCTGGTGGCGGATGCAAGAAACTCTGCTTCGTAGGGTCACTTGACTCTTTGTGAAGCTCTCCGCCGCGATCAATTAGCACACTGACCACGTAGAGGCTCATAACGGCTGAATGGAACTTGAGAGAGAACCTCGTATAACAAACGCGCAGGCGCGGGTGTGTGTTTAATTTCTCTCTTTTTCAAACAGTCGCAACCAGCACAGCGACGCCAGGAAGACTAGCAAGCGCACTTGTTCTGTTGTTGCCCCTTAAGGCCAAGTTAACGTACAGTTGCGACCAAACGTTTTATGACAAATAATAAGCGGTACGATTTTCTTGCGGACAGTGACTTCATAAGTTGCTTGAGGCATCTCGGTTTAGTGCCTGGTTGGTCCAGGGTCAGCTAACTACTCACTTCGATAAGTACATCGCTGTAGCAACTAAAAACTCGCACAACCTGAAATCAGGGCTGCGACACATCGTACATGGAGACCAGCCGATTGCGTTCACACGCGGTTATAAGCTGCCACGCCAATAAAAAAAAAAAAAAAAAAAAAAAAAAAAAAAAAACCTTCTGACCAATGTCAAAAAGCAAAGCTTAATGTTTCAGGATCTGTACAAATCTCTCGTTCATTTCCCATCGAGGAGTAGCAGATTAGAGGCACTTCACTCAGGCCGACCTTTCTGCTATTAAAATTTATCTCTCTTTCGTGTTCACTATACTTTCGTGATGGCCCGTTGCTCACGTTTATTTCGTATACTGATGTAAACAAGAGTTCCACAGAACACCACCTGGTCAGGAGAAAGCATTAGGGCTGTGAGAATATTCTAAACCTTACAATAACGAATCGAATATTGTCCTATTCGATTCGATCATCGATTGGATAGTCAGTATTCGATTAGGTCCTCGAATGGAATAGTCACAATTTCAAAATACACGAATATCCTTGAATACTTTTCGAACACTTTACATCGTCCACTATACAAGCTGAAACACAAAATTGAAGCAAAAATTCGATATTTTTTATCCCATCCGTTATGGACATAACGCACTAGAGCACGCTGCGTCGCTCAGACCGCCAGGCGTTTCCGGATAAGTACGATCACTCGCAATGAAATGTTGTTTAAAGGGAAACTGAACAGGTTTCCAAAAAAATCGAGGTATAAGCACCATTTGGTACTTTTGAACATCCTAAACACGAAAATCGGCAGTGCGTATTGTATGATACTATTTATGGACATGCGTCCTCTCTTCGGATTAAATCGCAATACGTTTCATTGCAATATCCATTATACAATAGTGTCAACATCTGCCGCGACAATTTGAACTATAAAGAATGTGCTTTATCAACGCTGTCGTCTCCGCAGACATGCGTGTCAGGTCGCGACGGTATACATAGACATTATTTAGACCACAAGGCTACCTGTATAAAATTTATATGGTAATGCATAACCGCGTATTCTCCTAAGAGCCCTGAGTTTGCGAACAATCTGCTTAGTTGTTCCTCATAGTCCCTTTGTGCTTTTAATAAAGCGTGCTTTATAATGCGAAGTGCAAGGACAGAAGCTATCTATTGTTGTGAATAATATGAGGGTGAAATTGTTTAATGTTAATGGAGACAAGGCTGTACAATATTGGCAAATCATTCGAAAAATATTCGATTCGATTCGCTTCGGGCGCACTATTCGCTTCTTATTCGATTCAGTCTCAAGAACTGCTATTCGCACACCCCAAAAAAGCATAACTAATATAGGAAAGGTCACTAACTGATGTCTAAAAAAACAGAACTTGACGTTTCGGAATCCGCACGGATACCTTGTTCACAAAGTTTTGGTTCCTACCACTGGTCAGTGACCTCTATTAATGATGCTTTTACCCGAAGACAGTAGTCAACAGGCGACGAGAATTTATAATAAATACGCTTGAATAACAACCCGACCAGACGGCGTTCCATCGAACTTTTCATTACCTACGCTGTCGCTTCATTTCACCATCTGCCTGTAAAATGGCGCCGCCGTGCGCTTTCTGCGCAAACAGATTTGCAGATCCCGTCACTTTACGTAGGATAAAGGTTGTTTTACATGAATCACCGCCTAATCATTGAAATTTAATATAAACACTGAATGCCTGAAGATTATCTACGCGTTAAGCTCATCGCACTAGCCAGCAGCGTCAGAAACCTGAAAGACACGCCCTTTTCCGTTCGAATTAATTTCGTAATGAAATTACCAATGGTGGTAGCTCGAGGGCGCTCACGATCGAGGTCGCGTGTTTCTCGAGGAATAATCATACATCCAAGCGGAACCCCAATAATCGATCACGGCTAGTAACGACTCGCGGCACGGAACCAATCCGCACGTGCTCCGTCGTTCACACGCAAACGGCCTCGGAAATTGCTCAGCCCTCTATGAATGCTTGCTTCCGAAGGCTGCAAGTCATTTGTCCAAAGAATGCTGCAGTCAAACGTTACTGGCATTCAGATTGCAACACATTACGCTTAGTAACCATTACAGGTGTTTAAACAACAGGATTTCTCGGCTTTTATGTGTGTTCTGTGACAGTGTCAAGTTAAATTAACTAAGAAAGGCCCGAAAACGTACGACACGCAAAGAGCAGACTCGATATATGCACTGTCAGTACGGCACACGCGGAGTTTGAAAATCCGCTCGATTACCTGATCCCGGCCGCGGCGGCCGTATTTCTATGGAGGCGAAATACAAGAACGCCCGTGTGCTTGCGTTGTAGTGCACGTTAAAGAACCCCAGGTGGTCAAAATTAATTCGGAGCCCTCCACTACGGCGTGCCTCATAATCAGAACTGGTTTTGGCACGTAAAACCCCAGAAAGAAGAAGTACCTGAGGTATAAAGGTTTCGCAGGGTCTGCTTCAAAGAAGAAAAAGAGAACACGACTCAGCAATATGGAAACGTCGTCTTTACGCTTGCTACCTTGTTTTTAGCCACCAAGTAACTTCTCAGTGGCGTAATCAATACGGGCCCGTCTCCTTAGTTGCTGAAAAGCTCGTATATAAGAACAGCGATGGTCCACCGACCAAGTTTTCCTGGGAGTCACCGGAAGCGGCGTGTCGTGCGGATTCAGCGTTCAGAGGAGTTTCTTGTGAACCGTTGGCGTGCACCAAAAAATAATAATAATAAAGAAAAAATAAAGAAAGAGCACGTAAGGAACGATGGAGGGTGGGCAGCGACGGCTTGCACACCCTCCACACTCCGATCTCGACCCGGCGGGCACATCGACCGGCGTATGTACAACGACGAACGGCGCAGACATGTCCACGCGGAAAGAAACAGCAGCAGCAGCAGCAGCAGCGACAGCATAGAAAGTGAAAGACAAAGACGGACAGTTTAGCGCGACCGCAGGCGTCGAAGACTCGAGTGTCGCGTGACGCGAAGGGGAGCTCATCGGTCGCCCCGAATAGTGAGCTGCTCGGCGGCGTGGGTGAGGAACGAGGGTGGCTGGGGACGAGTGGAGGCGCTTGTGGTGCTGCTGCTGCTGCTGCTGCTGCTGCTGCTTCCTCGCGCCCTCTTCGTCTTCGGCCTCTCGCGTCAACGACGTCGGTCGAGGAGCTGTTTGGCCGGGGCCGAGTCGGGCGGAAAGAAGATGGGGTGGGAGGTGAGCGAGGTGGGGTGCGAGAAGCGTAGAACACGGTCTTCGCATTAGCGGCTCGGCGCCGCACCTGCGGCCGTTCTCAGGCGTCAAAAGGTGGCGGCGGTCGCGCGCGCAACCCCCGCCCCGGGCGCGGCCCCTTCCAATGGTCTTCGCGCGGGTCTCCACCCCCGCAGCCGCGGTTCGAGTCGCGGTCTGGCGCTGCTCCAATCGATGCGGCCGCTGCCGTGAGCGCGCGCCCGATGCCGGGCCAATGGGAGCAGCCAGCACAAAGGGCTCGATCGATGCCGGCGCCGGGGGCAGGACACGGGGGGTGCCCAGGCCACGGTCGCGCCCGATGAAGGGTCGCGCCGCCGCTCGCGGTCGCCGCCGCAGAGAGATCAGGCCGGGACCACCGGGCGCCCCCCGTCACCGCTCTGTCCGCGCAGACTGCCGGTGAGCCGAACGACCGGGTTTTTCTTCGCCCTTCCGAAATCTGAACTGCTTATCCTTCGGGAATAGTTTGAAAGTTCGCATCTCACCTGGATGTAGCCATCAGCTTGTTTTTAAAAGCTCTCCTCCGTAGCTTTGAAGCTGCGTACAGGTAGATGAGAACTTTTCCCTTTCATACGTTTACCTCGATCTTGAGAGTTTGCACCGAATTCATTTCGCTAAACAGCATTCTTGTCCGTGCATTTATGAGTTCACGCTACTTTTTCTCGCCTATGCATGCAACTGTATGTAACTCGAGCACAGTGATGAAGCAGCTGTAGAACATTCACATAAAGTGCGATAAGTACTTGGTTTAAGATCATCCGCCTCCGAGAAACCACGAGACGTGAGCCGTCTCTTAAATTTAGTGCTCGAAATTCTCGACGATCAAACCGCTTGTAAGGGTCGTACAGATGGTCATCGGCGACTAAGCGTTCACCTTTAACCAGAGGCTTTCGATGACTTTTCTTTATTTGCGTGCAGTTGTCGTTACTGGAAAAGAAACTGATACGATTTCGAAATCCATAGCTTTCCTTTCACGGCACGATTAGCGGGTAGTCAGCCACTAGGCGTGTCGAAACGGACCTACTACGACAGAGCAACGAAAAGCTTTTACGCTTTGAGGAACATTGACTGGAAACTGAACCGGTTGCCGTTGAATTATCTGCGTGCGTTGTAGTGGCATCCTGCTTAGTGCTGGGAGTGCCACAGATACTCCAGGGAGCACAGCGCAATCACGTTTTTTTCTAGAAATTAGCGCTGGCCAGATGAAACAGTTGAAGGGATCTCACGAGTCAATTATGTAATGAACCAGCCTTGAAGTAATCACCCCAGCCATCACAATGAAGAATCATTGTAGATATTCAATGCGGCATTTACGGACTTGAATGAAGGTCTCGTGAATCGATTGGAATGTCAACTGTATATAACGTTTGTAAGATACTCTAGAAGTCTGATACGTAGTTTAGTCATTATATCACAAATAGCAATGAGCGCAACATTGTTGCGCTCAACATTGTTGCGCCCCCCCCCCCCCTTTTTTTTTGTGTGCCTTAGGCCAGCTCAGTTAGCACGTGACTTTATAATCTATTTCACTTTTCAAGACGCCATCTTTGTCCTTGTGTCAGACCACAAAGGAAGTACAGGACACCGGCGACTAGCAGTGTATCACGCACTTGGCAAATCACGCAATGCGGGCATTCATTCCACGTTGCGAAAACAAGGCCTGCGGCTCGCACACGTGGGTACGTGAAGCGTTTTCACCTTGACGACAGAGCAGGCAGAACGAGTTTCCCATTGTCAACGTTTGCGTCCTGGTGCTCGTGAAAACAATGACTTCGTTGGCTTTTATGTGGGAAGAAAAAAAAGTAACTTGACGGCGCATGCCAAGTTTCCCACCACGCGCGACGTCCTCCAGTGACAAGCCATTTTTTCCCCCCTATTTAGGCTAGGTCTTCCCAGACTGCTTCGCTTTTGTTCAAGAACACAAGGCGCATTGCTCACTCTGCAAGGCGTGTAAAGTAGATGTCGAAGAGAACTTTCAGCAAATCACGACGTACGCAGTTGAATAGCTTCAGCCCTGGCTCTCACCTCCAGGTTTTCTTAAACTATCTCTCTCTCTCTCTCTCTCCAATATGGTTGAGTACAAGTGTGAGCTCGTCTTCCGTATCAAGCGTCGCTTGATATTCTTGCTCCAAGTCATATGACATAGCGCAAATACCCGCTATAAAATGAAAATGAACATGATACGAAAGGGCCACTTGGGCTCGCAGAAAAGGCAAAAAAAAAAAAAAAAAGCCAGCAAATTATACGACTAATAAATACTTTTTTTATTAAATCATCTCAAACCAAAACGAGTTCAACCTCCTGAAACCTTTGATAACCTAATTTGGCATTAGAGGCAAAGCGAGATTTTACGGTAACTAGTTAATGACGAAAGTAAATAGAAAGGCTTTTTTTTTATATACTGAGAGTTCGTTCCAACTGTATATTCCTTGCCAACTTAATAAAATAAATAAAACTCATCGGCTACAATTCGTAAATTGCAACCTGTGCCGTAAAGTAATTAGTTAAAGCTTAATCAGTGAGTTTTGTTAATTATTCAATTGTGCATTTCGATTTATTTTGCTAGTACTATCCACCTCTTCGAGTTACTGTTCAAAGATTAGAATTCCACATGCTATCTGCCATAGACAATTTTAAAAATTCTGTACACTCTAGGGGGGGGGGGGGGGGGGGATCTGGTATACGTAGCTTAACGCTAACGGCAATGCTCTGTGATGTGAGTTTGCTGAGAACACTGAAATTGCAACACTCTCTGCTCGCAAAAAGCTTACGAACGAAGGCCTTTCTACAACAACATTTCTTGCCGACAACGAACGACCGGACCGATGCGTGGAAGTAATAATTTGCGGCACACATGTATCTGCCAACTACAGCCTTTGTCACAAGTTCAGAAGCCACCACGGTCGTGATCGAAGCTTTCGCCGTTCCACGTGCTCATACCCCGATAGAAGTTTCGCTACCTCTAAGCGGTGTACATATACAGGGTCAATTTTGTCTTCAACCCTGGGCTCCGGAGCCTCAGGCGTGCAACAAAAGCACTGCCATACTGTTTCTGCGGAGGCTCTCACGCACCTGCCAACTCTGCCGAATTTTTTCGCAGGATGTACGAATTTCGACCCGTTTTACGATTTTACGAATGTTGCGTCAAGTTTTGCGAAAAATTAATTTTGTTGGCGAGAATGTTCGCACATCGGTCTCCGTACCTTCTGTTTCAAGTCTTCTGATGCCGAAAGGATGCAAGAGGTATACTTGCTTCGAGTAACTTTATACGAACAAGTTCCTGAAGCAGGTGGACATTGGCAGCCTATAAGTCACTAAAAAAGCCACTCTGATCTAGAAGCAGGTTGTTGTTTGCTGTTATTTGCTGTTCCAAGTTAGTTGCTGCTCGGTGTGCCGTGTCCCAAGTAAAGTTCGCAGGTTGGCAGGTATGCTCTCATCACTCACAGCGTTGCTTCGAAGATTTTGACTGAGCCCCTGATGTTCTTTTGAAGAACAACTGACACGTGCTATCTATCTATCTATCTATCTATCTATCTATCTATCTATCTATCTATCTATCTATCTATCTATCTATCTATCTATCTATCTATCTATCTATCTATCTATCTATCTATCTATCTATCTATCTATCTATCTATCTATCTATCTATCTATCTATCTATCTATCTATCTATCTATCTATCTATCTATCTATCTATCTATCTATCTATCTATCTGCTATTATTACTATTAAAAATGTAAGGAGATGCTGGTGCTTTACAGCTCTGCTCAGACGTGTGAAAACAAAAAGTAGAAGAGAGATATTAGTCAGAGTGAGGTGAACAGAATATAAGCGAAAGAAATTACGGTAGAACCCATCTCACAATATGTATACCGACGATAATGCAATTAGCATTCAAGCAATGTAGTGACACATCATATTGCTGAAGTCATGTTTATATAAAATATGTAGTGGTCATTCTGAGATTTCCGTTGATTCGTCTATATGCTACGTACACTGCCTACAGTGTCGGCCCGCTTTACTATGGCACACGCTCGCCATGGTTGCCAACATAGAGCTTTTCACTATATTACCTAGAGGGAAATCTGGCACTGCTGCGCTGTGGTATGCTTGGGAATGGCGGTATATTGTGACTTCGGATTAGCATCGTTCTCGGAGATCCAGGGACGCCTTGAAGAGGCGTCTGGCATAGGCTTGGCTAGTACCGTTCCGTCTGTCACAATGATTCATTTTCTGCTGAAACAGCACGTAAAAAGCTGACCTACCTTTATTATTACATGAAAACATGCTTTGTTTAATTTTGAGGACTTATTATTGGGATGTACAATTATATGAAACGTAAAAAGTATCAGCTGGCCACTAAAGTTGGAGGACAGACGACAAGATACTCGCTCGCTTTGGAACGACCTGTCGTCTGTTCTTACTTTTCTTCGCTCGATTCTGCATATTCTGCATTGTAAGGTGAGTAAACTTTATTGAGAGATGTAATATGGGTGAATGAAAGCCTTTTATGTAGATTTTATTTTAAAAACGCAGTATTTGTGTAGCCATATCCACTTTTTAGACGAAGCCTCGTACAACACCAGCCAACACAAGCCTCGCAGACACATATCCCGTCATTCCCATGACGACACATCGCCCTTTAAGAAACTCGCATAGACGGTGGCACCAGATTGCCCTCTAGGTGTAATAGGGAGAAACTCTGTGGTTGCCAATGAACATGGCGGCATTACAACGACTGTGTGATGACAACGCAATAACGACAGTGGAATTACGACGAAGGAGTGACGTCGATGAAATTACAAAGGCGGCATGACGGCAATGAGATGACATTACTGAAGGGATGACGATGGTAAAACGACATCATGACGGCATGACGGCATGACGGCAATGGTATGACGACGACTATGTGATGGCGATTCCGTGACTACGACAGCATGACGAGAGTGGGAAGACGAAGTTAGAATGACGATGACAGAGTGACCGCGACGAAATGACCACGACTGTATGACAGCGAATGCACGGCGACTACTGTGTGACGACCACGCAATGGCGACGGTAGCCTGATGAGTGCATGATGACGATAGATAGATAGATAGATAGATAGATAGATAGATAGATAGATAGATAGATAGATAGATAGATAGATAGATAGATAGATAGATAGATAGATAGATAGATAGATAGATAGATAGATAGATAGATAGATAGATAGATAGATAGATAGATAGATAGATAGATAGATAGATAGATAGATAGATAGATAGATTCAAAACGCTTGAAGTAGGCAAAGAATGCTAATCGCATTAAAGACAAGCCGTTGTTCTGGCACGTCCACCTACGGACCCTCTCACATTTCTATTCTTTTGTTCCACTCTCCCTGTGCATTATGAAAAATGCATCCGACCACACACTCTTCTAATAGGATCCCTCTTCTTCCTATGAAAACAAAGTAGATATGCTCTCCACGCCCCATATCCATGATTCCTTATCGATTACATTGAATTCCCCCGTATGCATGTTCCCGCATAATTATATAAGGTTATATGGAATTGTGGATATGTGGCATATGGGAATTCCCGTTTTTATTCTCTTTCTCTTGACAAGGTCTGCGCGAGCCACGACGCCTGAAGTGTCTCTTTTTCTTTTTCGTTTAGCTGCTTTTTCTTGCTCTCTTCCTTGCGCCGAACTACTCTTTTCTACCTCTACCTCACGCTCAATCTCCGTTTGCAGTTGTGAGGGGAGCATAGCGCGGGCGTCTCCTCCTGGAGATGCAAAAAAATTGCGCATTGATTTCTTTTTAAAATTGTAATAAATATCCCTCCCTCTGTCCTTGAGATCGAAGCAACGAGTCTTCCTTCCTCGAAGCACAGCCCATTTCCTGTTTCCGCGCAAGGGCGTAGACGAGCTTTGTGCTAGAGCTCTACATAGAGGATTTCGATTCTGTTTATCATTTACTCGCGGCGCAGCGAGCAGATTCTCCTTTCATGGTGGCCGAATGTTGATGGAGGCAGAACACAGCAACGCCCCCGCCCCGACAGACGCCTCGGCGGAGCTCTAAGGGTCAACTGGGTGGCATGAATCATATCGGGTCATGCCGTTCGAAAATGTGTTCCAGTGAACGGAGCTGTCTGGCGGCGGAGCACGAGACTTGACAAATTTTGCGCACGTTCTGTCAAAACACCTCTGTACAGCTTTGGCAGAACCTGGCGTTGCTACAGATTTGATTCAGCTTAGTATTAGTGTCTAGCTGTTCATTAAACACGAGAGAGCTTCGGCTGCATTAGGTGCCAGCCTACTTGAGCACAAGTTCATACTGCCATTGTATGATGTGAGTTATTTGTACTTTTTAGAAAAGATTATATTATTCTTATCATCACTTGCATGAAATCACATAAACGCTCCACATACGAGATAATGGCAATCAGGTTAGCTATAGGCGCCTGAAAGAGACAACACGCTTGAAAGAGAGAGAAAATAGTCGCGTTATACGGTAAAACACATCATCGCCAAATATAACACAAAGCACTAAATAAGCAACGATTGGTTCAGCCATTTGTGATGCAGAGTCACAGAAGACAGGGTTAGCTGCGCAGATAATGATAAAGTTGAAATGGGCATCTTTGCGAGCTTGTTTAATCTGATCGAAGCGTTGGGTGCGTGTGACATTGCTTTGTATAATTTGTCTCCTCTACGAAGTGTTGCTATGATCCAGTGACTCGACCTTTTTTTTTTTTTTCTGCCCTTGGATTTCAACGTATGTCGCGCTGACGTTGGAGCAGAAGCCAAAAAAAAAAAAGAAAAAGAAAAAGAAACTTCCGCGAAGGAAAGTGCTAGATTTGTCCGACAGTGGGAAACTGAACTATTGACCCCGGGGCCAGCACGTGCTTGAACTGGGCGAGCTCATCAGCGAGCCATGAACAAAGTGCGCACTACTGTGCTCTATAAATGCGTTAGGGCGCATGCGCCAACCCCTCTCAAAGACAAAGCGCGAATCTCTTAGGTATAAGTGCTTAATAGGCGTAACGTGGACAATTTAAGGTGGCAGCTGACCGTTTGCCTTGAAAATAAGGGCACCTAATGACTTGAGTGGCTATATGAAACCGGGTCGAGAAGTGAATGGCGCGGTCTCGAAACAAACCCGAGTAAGCTCCCGCTGTGTGACCAGAAATAACCCATAAAGAAGGGGAAGTCTCATCTAATCAGCTTACTCGCAAACTTGGCTCATCGCAATCGATAGTGTATAGTGTATATACTCTGTGCCTAAGGCAATGCGTACACGTTGGGAAGGTTCTTGTGTGTGTCAGCGATGGCCCGATTCGTTTCGTGAACGTGATTGTGAACTTATCGCACGAACTTTCCTTCAATTGTTTGAATGTATGTCACTCTCGCTTTGTTCTTCGTCGAGTGTTTTCTTTCTAACCAGCTAAACAAGTTCGTTGAGACTTCAGTTCATCCGCAATCGACAGCGTACTCTTTTCCTTAAGTAATTCGCACACGTTGGGAAGGTGGCCCCTTCTGTTCAAAATAGAGATTGGTAATTAATTGTATATAGTTCACCATAATTGATTACCTTGCCCTCCCAATTGACAATTAATGGTGTTGGTAGTACCATATAGCATGTTAGTCGCCGGAACGTATTTATGCCCCGCCCCCTCCCTACAATGTAGTCCGTCGTTTCCCGATAACGTGTTAACTAGGCCTGAGCCGACGCCGCCGAAATCCATGATGTCATGGCGATGCGGGAACTTCAAGGCGGCGGCGCCACCCATATTTCGATTTTGCATATTTTCTGGCTTAGCAAGTTTAATTAAACATTTAATTAAATTCAGGCGTTTTCGTGCGAAAACACGGATACAATTATGAGGCACACCATTGCGGGGCACTCCGGACTACTTTTTACCACCTGGGGTTCTTTAACGTGCACCCAATGCACGGTACACAGGCGTTTTTGCATTTCGCTCCCATCAAAGTGATTCGATCCCGCGTCCTCGGGCCTAGCAGCGCATCGCCGAGCCAACTACTCCACCATGGCGGGTGGCTTACCAAGCTTCCTCTCGCTGTGAAAGTGGCTGTTTTAGCATTGTAGAAGGGTAATTTACTAATACAGCTCAATATAGTATTTTTTTACCCTTTAATGTCCCCTGAAAAGGTCGAAAAGGGGCGTACTGCGTCCGTGCTTTTCGTTACCACGTCGAAATCGTCAAGTCGTCGTCGTCGTCATCATCATCATCGTAAAGTCGTCGTCTTCATCGTCGTCAGGTGACTGCGTTATCCACAGCTTCTCGTTCGCTACATGGTGAAGAATAAAACAAAGTTTTGTAAACAAACACCCCTGGAGATCAAACTCATGCCCCTGAAGGAATGTGAGCATGTTGGGGACCTGGACGCTCTATATAACTGCGCTATTACGACACTTCGAAGCTCGCGGAAATATTACTGCTGGGTTTTGCGCGCTACGCATACACGGAGTGTGTAACGGATGTGTGTGCCTGTATTTCGGGGGCCACAGCGGGTAATACGATAGCGGTGCAAGAGACGATGCCGCGTGCATCGCGAGAAAAATAAGTCATTAGGAAGTGTTAGAAATGGCACGCCCAAACGGCTTTGCACACGCGAAGGCCCAAACTTCATTGTAGGCCCTTCGCGTTCATTTGGACTATCTTTGAGTTCTTTTGTGAGCCCGGCGGTTTGCGTCCCCTAACTTTGGGTGCGCAAAATGTAAAAGTTCCTATTTTTGGCAAGGCGACGGCGTTCGGCTGTGGCAGTGCTGGTGTCGCAGCAAAGGAGTTCAAAACCGGGCGAATCGTTGAAGTCTGCAGATCTCCTGCGATTTGTCCCGACGACTTCGTTGAAAAAGCGCATTGTCACTTCTTTCGTTGTTCCTTACAATATGTATATATTGCTTATCTACATACATAGCCTATAATATATCCTACCGGAGTCTCGTAAGTTCCGCTGCTCCCCATCGTATAGGTTGCATCATGCGTGGATCGCTCGTCTACGCCATTCATTTGCTGCCCGCCAACCTCCTCTTAATTCGTACCTCGATTTGTCTTGGAATTGGGACATATATCAGCACCCGAACAATAGGCTAAATTCCTTGACGCATGGCACGTCACATTCAAGGTATCCCCCGTGAACACAGCGAACATCGCGACAGCATATACCGTGAACGACGCGGTCGGTGTTCATTGTTCTTCTAGCGCTAAGAACCGCTACGTAGAAGAAAGAGAAAAAAAATCTAGTTTGTTGTAGATTAATTATAAACAGCGCCACAAACCGAGCACAGAGAGACGAGAGACAGCGCACCGTCCTTAAAACGCCTCTTAAATGCATTTTCAACTGCATTTAATATTGCTTAAAACCGACTTCAAGTCAACGCACGGTTTGTCGTCATCATTTTGTTCGCGCTCCCCGCATGGCGCTGTCTCTACGTCAAACGTCCTAAATCGGCGACAAAACAAAGTTGACGCGACGCCACTTTGTAGGATAAAAGAAAATGGGAGAAACAAAAGAAAAGGAAGGAAATGGCCAAAACTGACAAAAAAATAGAGCATCAAAACTGAAGCTTTATGCCTTCCCAGCCAGTATCCACACAGCACACCCATCCGCCCACCCCCTACCCTTACTCCCTCTTGTTTCTTGACACACAGCGCCAGCCACCGTATTCCACACCCACGTGTGACATTTTTCGCTCTCAGCTTGTCGATCCGTAGAGGGATGGAGAAGTTGAGGGGCGGCGGCGGAGGAGAGGTGAACACTTTGTTTGCACCCGTGACGCTTCACCGCCACGCGTGCAGCTCGAGCTCTTAACGACGGCGGCGGCGGCGGTAGTGGGCGTCGCATGCAACGCGTGACTCGGCGGCTCCCGATCCCTTTGCCGCCTCTTTTTTCTACGCGCGTGCGGATCGTTGCGCTCACGCAGTCGTCGTTCGAAATTCGTTTCTCTTCAGCAGAGGCGCCAGATCGTTCGCTCGCCGCTCGCTCCGGGCACGCGATGCTGTCTCCAGCGGAGGGCGCCGCTAGATCGATGTCCGGACACGCGCGTGATGCAATCGACCGCACGCGCTCTGGCGATGAGACCGTCACGCCAGCCAGCGCTGCTTGGCTTATAACGCGCGGCACTCGCACGAGCGCTGCGACGCGGCCGCCCGATAGGAATTTCCGAGCAGCTTCGCCGCACGGCACCGAAGAGATGGAACGGTGTCACCTTGCAGAGGGAAGAGTGGATGTGAGGAGGGGAGGAAAGCTCGTTGCTCGCGCGGACGAATGGCAGATATACTTTCGGCTGGAGAAGAGGGTCCGGCACTTCCGTGGAGCACGTAAGTCAAAAGCGTGCGCGAGCACGCTATCGCAGTTTAGTCAGTGCATTTGTCTATCAAAAGTCGACGGGAGAAGTTGAAACGGAAAAAAGGAAAAGCTTCAACAGCGTGCTGCGGAGAAACGAGAAGAAAAGCAAAACATAAATGATGGAATATGAAAAGAGACTGAGACAACATATGAAGGTTTAGTTAGGTTTAGTCACACGTGCAAACAACGCGCACCGTTAGTCGATCATTCTGATGGACGACTGTTTGTACTGAACTTTGTTACACCTAGGCTTTCTCTCTCCGGGCATTTCAAACGTAATTTGCCAAAGGGGGTATGCACTAACGTCACTGAGGCATCCATACTGTTGTGCAGCCCGCAAAATCAAAATTACGAATAGGACAAAAATATGGTGCCTCCATGTGATTTCAACTGAATACTCCCTTTATACGGCGTTTGGAGCCATATGCTTCTCAAAACGGGCAGAATAAAAAAAATGTGGGCAGCTTGCACTAGTGGTGCAAAGCTGGAGTAAACAGCGGAGCTGGTGATCGACCTAGCTTCTTCCAGGTTTTACTAGGCTTGGCTAAGTTTTGCTAGGAAACGATAAGTGCTGCACGGTATTCCGAATCGGCTCGCCGCCAACGCGCAGATTCTCGCTTGGCCGTGCGACACGCTTCAAGATGAGCGGCTTCTTCTTCGGCTGTCCAGGTCTTCTTAGGTCGTCCCATGTCAAGGCTACATGTACTCGCCACAGAGTCAACGAGAGTTCTGCCGCCGTGGCGGCGACTCCGAGCTTTATCTCCTCGGTGAAGTCCAGGTCAAGCTGCGCCTCCACACTTGTCGGGGCGCGGCTGGTCGAAACCTGCCCAGCCGCCGCCAGAGGCGCCTGCTGCAGTCACGGACACCGCGCGCGTTCGGCGCGAACGCGGGGAAACGGGGAAACGCGGACGGCGTCGGCAGCAGCTCTGTGCGTTGCCTTGTTGGTGCTGCTACAATTTCCTTCTCTCTCTCATTTTCTCTTTCTCTCTCCCGAGCATAGCGCGCCCCGCGCGCATGCTCTCCTTACCTCTCCTTAACGTACCATGTCAAGGCAACATGTGCATAGCACGGAGAGGAGGTGAAGCACACGCTGCTACGCGAGCTGGTTGCTATAGGGCAACGCGCGGTGACGTCATCGCCAGGAGCAGTTTTTGTTCGCACTACGCGGCGCAACCAAGAGCTTAAACAGCTCCGCTGTTAAAATACTAATGGGACACCACATTTCCAACTGCGTCACGTCCGACTTATCTCTAAATAGCGTTCAAAATTTCTTGACCTCACCGAAATATGTCACAGCCGAACACTTGAGCAGATGCATCGTGACCGATGTTAACTGCACCATTTACGACTCGCAGACAGTTGCGCAAGCGACGTGGGATGTCTTTCGATTGCGTCACCGTGGAAACTTTCGGTCGAGCTGAAGTTTCCACCGATTTTTCCCTTGGACGAATGTAAATATTGCTCGAGTTCTTGGGAACGTGTGTAGCTTTGGTGGCAAGTTTTTAGGTCGTAGCATCGCTGAAATAAACGTGCGACATAACTGAGCGTGTCCCATTCCCGTTCACGGAGCAAGCGGTACACGGCATTCTTCCATTCGACCCTTGCGCATGAAGCGTTTGTTCCCCGAGTGGCACACATCGACTCCCTGAAAGCCAACGTATAGCGACCCTGCAGCTCTCAACACAAAGAGAGGCAACGAAGCTCACACGTAGCCGTAATCGTCGGCACTATGCGTGGTGAGGGCTTGCAACAAGAGACAGCTTATATACCCTCGTATACCATATAAGCTGCACTTTCCTTCGCGGTGGGACCCACACGCGGCACCCGGTAATCGACACGCGCACGCCAGCAGCGCGCACACGCAAATGAGAAAGAAGCCGTGTGCCCTTACACCGCAACGAGGCCATACAAAACTGCTTCCCCGCATGCGACAACACACCAATCGACCGCGTTGAGAGGATCGAGTTCGCACTTGTCCTCAACACGCTTTGGAGCTAAGCGCCGCTCGTCGGGCCACAAAAACACAAGTAGCAGCCCGCCAGAGCCGCCGATCGCGGTTGCTGGGGCCGTGGGTCCGGGCCGCGGCTGAGACAATGGCTCTCCAGGTGCGACTCATCGAGCGCGCCGCGGTCAGCGGCAGGACCTGGCATGGACAGTGCAGTCCCCGCTTGTCCCAAGGCGTGACCGCTTCGGCCCCGCAGCTCAGCAGTCAGTTTTGACGGAAGGCCGCGCCGCCGACAAAAAAAAAAAGAAAAAGAAAAAGAAGAAAAAAAACCGCTGCGGCGGCGGCCGTGGCCGCCACCGCCGCCTTCCGAGGCAGTCGTGGCGGCACGCGAACATGGCAGTGGCGTGAGGAACGCGAGTGCGCGCGCTGAAAGGGCTGCTACGTTTGCCTGAGCACGAATAAAGCGCTGGCGCCCGTGCACACCGCACCGCGACACATGGGGGCGTCTCGCAGCCGGACGTGCAACGAGTCGCCCACCGGCGCTCGCTTATTGAAACGCCATGACCGCGGGGTTTGTGATATTGAAAGCGTAAAATAAGAACGATTGAGGGCACGCCAACCACAGAAAAGAAATTAACTGACTACAAAAGAGAGATACACTCTTGACTCTTCAGCGCGCACGCCGCGTAGTCTTGAACTTGAATGGCTGGCGAGGGGCCGACGCGGTGGGCGGGAACGGCGTCGGCAATTGAAGACCGTTATATGAGCGCCTGACCGTAATAAGGTCGTCCTGCTCTGTTTGATGACGTCCGAGATCCAAACAGCCCAACTGAAGCTGTCTGTGAAGTCTTTTTTAGCAGGGTGCAGTTAGTTACGCATGCAAAGATTCGGCAGAGGGGTTCTTGCTGACATCTAACCCCCAGTGGCGTAGCCAGGAATTTTTTTTTTTCGGGGAGAGGGGGAGGGACTTGCCCAGTGTGCCACCCCTTGGCTACGCCACTGTACACCCCTCCTCCTCTTCCAACGCGTCATCCTCGCTCTTTTTGCAGGCCATTATACGGGTCCATGCGCGAACACACCTTGCACACCTTCGCGTGCATAGGTTGTCAATGCCGGTTATATGCCATTCTGTCACAGTTCAGGGAGAACACGAAACAAGTTTTCTCGAAGCTGGGCAGAAGGTGCGCCAGTAGCTGGCACGGCTTCCTTCAGTTGACAGAGTCCCAATGAATGAAAGTAGAGCGCAAGAATATTTTGCGGAAATACAATGTCTTGATCCATTGTTAAGTGCCATTGAGAGTCATATTCGACTTGGCTCCAGGTGACTACATGTGTACGCAGTTGTGCCTGTAAAGGACCACATTTAACTTCGCCTTCAACTTTATTAAGGACTTCTTTTCCCGTGTGTAATGTGCCCTAAAAAGATGATAGGCTAATGAGAAAAGATGGACAACTTATTCGCAATATCATTCGGAAGTATCTGCCAGGCGTGTTCAGAACACCATCCGGAGCTGGAATGACCGGGGCTTGAAAAAGAACACCAGAGAACGCGAACCATTTGCACGTCACGAAAGCAATTCGTTCTGCATCCAACACCATCATTTTTGCGCATATACTTTGCGCTATTGTTTCGGGCGTGGCTTTTGATCGCGTAAAATTTCTCGCGGTGGCTTAAATCATTCGCGCGTACAAAAAAAAAAAAAAAAAAAAAAAACACAACATTGAACAGAGAGCACGACCAAAAAAAGAAAGGGGGGGGGGAGTTTAACCCATTGCGCCACAAACGCATTCGCAGAGAGCTACACAGACGCGCCTTATATATCTAACACTCCTCCGTGTACCCGCGCTCTTGCTCGGGGCGGTGCCGCCGCCTATGAGCAGAAAAGAGAAGTACTGCATTATGACACTAAAGCCCGGGATACATGGAGCGAACTTTCTCGACGAACTTCACGCGTCAAGTAACGACGCGGCGACACGACGCAGGATGTTTGCTGTGTTGCAATACATGCGGCGAACGCCGCCGCGCGTTGGCCGCCCGCTTCGAACTGAATTTGGCGTTGTCCTTGTAGAATTCACTTAGTTGGAAGCAAATGACTGCGTAAACGGCTTTCGCTTAGTCTCAGGCCGCTTCGACGACAGAGTATTATGGATAACCTTGAGTAGTTTTCGAGATCGCTTCTCGTTTCGAACGCGTCTAAGCCTAGCGAAAGAAATATCCGATGCCAACGCCATCTATCGGGGAAGTCGGGAGATAGGCATGACGACAGCATGTGGCCTCTGAGATCAGAAGATTTCTGTTGAAGGTTGTTGTAGAGAGCTTGCACTGCTTGTCTGTTTCCTCGCAGATCAGCGGATATGGGATGTACAAATACAACGCGATTCCTGAGAGATCATACTAGGAACTACTCAATCGGTGCAGAGACATGCAGACACGGCAACACCAACGCGATTGCAGACGACGCGAAAAGGCGCGCGCGCGCGAAACACCAGCATGCATTGCGACCGGAACTAGTGCCTCCTGATTGGCTGTCGTCCACCGCTGCGCGCTAGACGCTTCCGGCGGCGGCGTTCGCCCGACGAAAATGTTTGGACAGGCAGATCGGCTGCGGACGGCAAATTTCTTGACGCCGGCCGTCGGACGTTCGCCGCCCAGAACGCGAACCATTTGCACGTCACGAAAGCAATTCGTTCTGCATCCAACACCATCATTTTTGCGCATATACTTTGCGCTATTGTTTCGGGCGTGGCTTTTGATCGCGTAAAATTTCTCGCGGTGGCTTAAATCATTCGCGCGTACAAAAAAAAAAAAAACACAACATTGAACAGAGAGCACGACCAAAAAAAGAAAGGGGGGGGGGGATGCCTTCTTCTCTCAATAACAATGTGTCCTTGAACGCTTTAGTGCTTTTTTTTTTCTTCTCCACTGCCGTCTTTAGTGTACAAAACGACGGCCACCCGCCGAGGCCTTGTATGGAAGCAGTCTCTAATGGCTGCTTCACGCAAAGTAGATTGTCCGTTCACTGAACGAGGCGCCGGAGGGTGCCACTGTCACGAAGTGGGGCACGGCGTGGCCAGTTCCGTCACTCAATGACTGCAGGGGAGACGAAAACAATCCTTCTTTCGAACCGTTTTAGTTTCAATGGCAGACGAAGACAACATCATCAACAACAAAAGGTGTTTCTTTCCCGGAAACTAGAGCACTTGGTCGATTAGGATTCAATCCTTTTTTTTTTTTTTCACCGCTTGGAGAAACGACTACGCTTTGCGAATGCGTAGTAATGAGGTACGCTAAGGAGGCAGTTAAAACGGACCGCTAAATCAGTCTGTACTGGTAGATTAGCTCATTCGAGGCTCTCTGTGGCATTTCTTCGGTAGAAAGAAGTTCTCCCGTTATCCGCTATTAGCGGATAAAGCTAATAAGCGGATAACGGCGCCTCGTTCAGTGAAGGGACAATGTACTTTGCGTGAAGCAGCCATTAGAGACTGCTTCCATACTTATGCTTAAAATTTTTGCCCCCACATTGCAGCATCCACGACTTCACGGTGACCACGCGGATTCCACGAATTTTTTGAACATTTAGCGTATTTGTTTTCTACTTGAGAAAAGCCCGAAAATGTTTCGAAGTAGTGTTTCCTTTCTTCTTTTTTTATATTTTTGATCAGTTTCGAGCGGCAATGGATCCCAGATACGTCTTTATTCCCGAAGGAATATAAAGGGATACTAGGGAAATACAGGTTGAGCTATGTTAGTTCATTTCGCTTATATAATACAAAAAAAGACACGCCTACCTCGGTAGAAGGCTTGATAAGCAGTAAAAGACACAATATCGACAAAAAGGGCGGCAACGCTACTTTCCGCAACAGCCTCTCCATGACGTCATTGATGTTGACATCGTGATTGGTAACTGTATTAACTTATTGATAACTGTGTTGTAGTCTAAAGCGGCCAAAGACTTGAAATTCGCAAGTTTCGAGAAGGTTTACTGTGTTCCCAACGACCCAAATACGTGAAATCACGTTTCAATTCATGACATCACGCTGACGAAGCAGCGCTGTACTTTAGGCGCTAAATAATAAGAAATGAAGCTTAAATTGCGTTTCTTGTCTAGTAATCAACCTCATTACCACGTGTTGGTGCTGGGACTTAAAGGTGGCGTCGTCATTTATCTACAACTTGCTTTTTCTTTTCTTTTTTGTGTGTATTTTCCGACATATACTAAGACCATGTTCACGGAATGATTGACATATCTGCAATTATAGAAGTGTAGTGTACTACCTCTGATTAACCTGTTACTTCTTGTTAGTGCAACCCAGTTGCTTGCCAGTTGAACGAACATGCTAAACCAGGATATATAGACTTATACGCTGCTGCTTTCAGAGCTCTTCTATTGTGTTTCGCTGTAAAAGTTTACCCGTTTAACGAATAAATTTAATGAAGAACTTCCTGAATTTCACGCTGCCTATAGCTTGCCTGTGCAACGTCATAGGTATTCCTTATTTTTTCTTTCCCCCTTTTCTTCAGAAAGCGTCGTTAAAAACGGTCATGTTACTTTCTTTCTCGTTTAAAAATTATATGCATTATTTTTAAGTAGTTCGCAATTACCCAGCCTCAACCAGACGTCGCCAGCAGTACTTTGATCCAGCATTGTTCTTTCATATACCGAAAAAGATCTTTCTCATTCTTGACAGTTGCATACGTATATTTTTTATTAATAAATGTATTTAAGGAGAGGTTGGTGCCTATATGTGGCGCCGGCTACTCCTCTTCTCTTACATGATAGTTGTCGTCGGAAACTTGTCAACAATCACAAAACTGGACTAATAAACACATGGACGAACATTCACGTACTAAGTCTTAACTGCAATATAAATAAATGTTCGCGCAACAGAAGAGTTCACATAGAATAAATACTCACAAAGCCGAAGTGTTCACAAGCAACACATGAGTTCATGTATTGAATAAAACCAAGATGTTCACACAGAAGATGTTGGGCACTTGCGAATTAGTCCCTCTTGAATGCCGCGCTCTAAATACAACAGTCTTTCTTGTACGCAGACACAAATGCTACATGAACACGAAGACACTATAAACATGTAATCAAGAGTGCCTGTTAATAATAACAATGCGAACAATAACTGTTATCATACTTAGTATTTTTGTGATATTTTTGATTCCTCCAAAAATTGTACAAAGGCGCGCGTAGCGATGTTTTTGAAGTTTTTCTGTCGGCCATGGACCCAAAATTTTTCCTAAGGATAGTTGCCGTCTATCAAAACCATGTAGTTTTTCCTAAAGCTTCTTGCGGGGAGCATCATGTTTTTTTATAGTGTAGAAGAAGGTGTTCTATGTCTTCTTCAGCCTCTTCACATGATCATGTACCACTGTTAGTTTTTCTTATCCTATACAGGAAGATTTTCGTATAGGCAGTGCCTAGCCGAAGCCTATAAACTGTTGTTTCAACAGATCGGCCAATTTTAAACGGAATATTGAATTCTATTCCCGGGTCAATATTACATAATTGAGAGTTCTGCGCATAATTTATGAACCAAGTTTCCCTGGCCAATCTACCGCATAGTTTGTTCAATAAACATCGCGCATCTCTCGTTGCCCTAAAAGAACTAGTGATAATTAATTCTCTTGATGCGCTGCACGTGCCATGTGATCAGCTGTTACATTTCCTATGATTTCACAGTGACTTGGAATCCACTGGAAAATTATGTCGTGTTGTATATCTTTCGCTATGGCGTATGTCTTCTCTATTTCGTATGTCAATGTGCTGCATACGTACTGTTCAAGAAGCTTAATCTACCGGTTAAGCTTATCTTAACCCTTTCTTTCATAGCTGCCCCAGCATTACAGTCCCATTAAGTGCTTACAACTGGTATATTGCAATACATGTCGTAAAGTAAGTCATTAAAAACTTAATTTCTAAAGTTCTGTCACTTAGTTGATTATGTATTTCTATTTCTCGTGCAAATAATGTCCGCCTCTTCGAGTGATCCAGTTCAAGGATTAGAATAGCGCCATCAGCCACAGGCAACATAAACATATCCCATGATAGAATGTGTAAGCGCAACTGAACGAGGACGTAGAAAATGTTTTTTTCGGTCTGAAAAGAAAAAAGAAAAACCTGGCACATACATAAAGGTTCGTCTTTTATAAACACACATTCGTATTAAGTCACAGTCATCTCCTTATAAAATGCTCTTGAAGGTAAAGGTAAAGCAAAAACAACGAACACAACTAATCTGTTGCACCACGTGCCAAGCAGCTTCTTTTCTTTGTTGTGCAAAGATATTGAGGCATTACTGATGTGATCATTAGTCTTGAGTATGAAAAACGGCTCACCTATTTCTCGCGCTAGGCTGTTTCTGCTTTTTGCCAGAATTCTGATCTCTCGGAATCGTCGCTAACAGCGGCACGAAATGCTGCTCGCAGGCAAGTATTGCACGCACCTTATCCGGAGGGAGCGGACGCTTAGCCAGAGGGAGCGGGCGAACCTCACGTTGCCTCCGTAATCCGCGAATGTTTTCGTAGCGCAAATCACCAAAAACCACGCGAAACTGCACACTAAGGGACTCAGATCGTTCCCAGGAACAAGTGGACACCGAAAAACAGGTGGGATTCCCATTTTTCAAGCGTATACATTTCTTTTGGTCGGACCTCATGGCGCGAGAGCCGCGAGGTCGCGCGCCGTAGAGCCGCCTTCCTCAGCAATTACCGATCATTCTCTCAATAATGGAAGTCACCGTTGAGGGGCGCCGCATAACCGAGGAAGAAATGGATATAAGCGAGGGATGGAAGGAGGTCAGGCACAGAAGATCAGACCGGCAAACCTCCCAACATCGCGAGAGCACCTTGTCGCCGACGCGCGGCCGGACAAGCGCAACCGTAACCACAGGAAAGCAAGGCTAGAGCAGATACGCAAGGCAAGCAGGATGCCACATTTGCCAAGAGGGGATTACAAGATTGTGATCAGACTATGTGGAGGACTCAAAATATCCGAACATGGTATAGTTCACATAACAGCGGCGGTACAAGATGCGGCAGGCACCTCTCGAGACGAAAGGAGCGAGGATATCGTCTGCCCCAACAATTATCAAAATATCCTAATCGTCAGTACATCGGATCAAGAGCATGCCAACAAATATCAGGAAGTAGCACGTGTCAAGATTCAAGACAAATTTTACGAGACCAATGCTTACGAGACGGTGCCGGGCATGACGACCAAAGAAGTCATCAGAGGAATCGCACTCGACGAGGGCCCAAGAGACATCACCGCAGCGGTGGTTACGAAGAAAATCCCAACGGCGATAGCAGCAAAGAGAATCAGTAATACTACCACAGTGATTGTGCTCTTTGAAGGACACAAAATGCTCACGTCCGTCCGATACAGGGCAGCGCGGCTCCGATGTTCCTTGTACCGGAAACAAGTGTATTTCTGTCACCAGTGCAACAAACTTGGACACAAAGGAGATGTATGTCCCCACCCCGACAACAAGATTTGTGCTGGATGTGGAACAGCAAACCCAGACAAAAACCATAGGTGCCAACCTAAACGCCAGTTATGCGGCGAGGACCATCCATCCGCAGATAAGACGTGCAAAGCCAAATTCAAGAAGCCCTTCATCGTTAAACAGAGACAATGGCAAAGACTGCAACGAGAACTACAACAAGAATATGAAGACGCTACCTCAACAGAAGACAGGGCAGAGTCTCGCGGAAGGCCAAACACCAGGGAACGACGCTCCAGATCGAGAACAAGGTCTCCATCCACCCCCAGATCCTTATCCCGGTCCGGCTCCAGGACACCGGGGACACGACCAGGATCCAGATCCAGAACTAGGCCACCCGCTTCAGCAAACACGACAACCACGGTGAGCTGGGCAGACGCGGTCGATAGCGCGCGCCCGGGGGCTGGCGGGGACACTGCCATTAATAACAAGATAAAGGAGCTAAAACACGAGAACGCGCAGCTGAGGATTACGCTAGCACGTATGAGCGATGAAATCAAAAATATCAAGGAAGGAAAAAGCCAATTAAATCAGGTAACTCCATATCCACACGCGAGAACGAAAGATGCAACTGAAATCCCGGACAATAAGATGGACGAAGGGGATGACCCCCCTCCGCTCAAACGCAAGGCCCAAGCCAGAAGTGATAAACTAGATAACAAGGCCGTAGATAAAGCTTTAGCCGATATCCAAAAGACCCTAGTAGAGATACAAAAGGCAAATGAAAAACGGGACGAAATTATGAACCAAATGGCTAAGGCACTAGCAGCAATTATGAGTAGATTAGACATCTTAGAGGCAAACCAGTCACCAGGTAATGGACACCCCTCTGGTGCATCAGAAGCACCACAAACTTTATCCACTTCCCAACCACATAATTATATAAGATCACCTTCTCACCAACCTCCCGTCTCCCTCCCAGGGTCGCTACCGAAATTAGGCGTGCTAAAAAGAGGGTTCAGGATATGGCAATGGAACTGTAGAAGTTACAAAAACAAAAAAGTCAGTTTTGCAGCAGTATATAAAGGACAAAGATAAACCGGACATTATAATTCTGCCGGAAACACATGGGATCGCAAAGCTGGCAGGATACAGATCTTTTGGCTATGCCGAACCACCACGCTGGTAAAAAGAAACATAGCGTGCGCGCAACACAACAGAGGCATAGCGCACATAGACAATATTATTTTGGAACTCATCCCGCAAAAGAAGACAGGAAGTAGCTTATTTATATTGAACATTTATAGCAACCCCACGAAACATAAGCACAAATTCAAGAACCTATTCCAGAAAACACTCAAACTAGCTGGAGAAGATCCGGTAGTCATTGGAACAGACTTTAATGCCCCACACACCACGGGGGGAAATCTATATACCAGACCAAAAGAAAATGCCTTATGGAACGACTCGCAAGAATTAGGCCTCACGCTCGTCACAGAAACCGGCACTCTAACCAAAGTAGGCACGGCGCTAAACAGGGACACAACCCCAGACCTAACATTTACCAAGAATATTGAAAAGGCGACGTGGCGCAACACACTAGAAGCTTTGGGTAGCGACCACCGCATATCGGAGTTACACGTCAGAGAAGGGCCGAATAGACCCAAGGAACGACAGATCAAATTAATAGACTGGGAACTACTTCGTAGAACGCGAGAGACTACACAGCAACGATCCATCACAGACAGAGAACAATGGACTAAGGAGCTCAGCGACGACGTCAAAGCTGCCACAAAAAAAGCGCCACCTGAATCTAACTTGGAGAAATGTGACAGCAGACTTCTCCACATGTCACAAGCTAAGCAGTCGCTTCAAAATAGACTTAAAGGTCAGAAGCATAACAGAAAGTTGAGAAAGTGCATAGCGGTCCTCAACAAAGAAATAGAAGAATATGCTAGGCAATTGAGCAAGCAACAATAGGACGAGATATGTAATTCCATGGATGGACAATTAAGCACCGGCAAAACCTGGTACATGTTCAGGTTCCTGCTTGACCCTGAGAAAAATTGGAGGACGCCTAAGCTTCGCCTTTAAGAATGGAACGCGATAGCGTTATCGGGTTCCGTTCGCATCACATTTTTCTTTATGGGTAGGCTTCACTGCAACACACAACGTGAGAAAGCCAGCTAACAAAGACCAAGCTTACACTGATCCCCTTGAAGTCGGCTTCACTTTTGAACACAAATGCATTGCTGGGAAGACGTTTTTACAGGAGCAATTTAAGCCGTCTTATATCAAAATGTGAAGGCCCTAGGACCTTTTTTTATTATTATTTTATTAATTTTTTGCTGTTGCCCCGAGGCGCGCGTGTGTCCAAAATTTAGAAAAGCTCGGTTTTCATTCCCCTCAATATTGCCTAGAACCAAAGTACAGCGAAACACCATCAGAATTGGAGGACGCTTAAGCTTCGTCTTCAATTAAGAGTGGAACGCTATAGCATTCAAAGATCCCTGGCTGCTTATCAGACTTTTTTCTCGTATATTCAAATTACAATCCGACGCTATCACGCCTGTAGGTTGTGGTTAAGTCATACTTTACGATTTTTCTGACGGATTTTACTTTTAGAAATTCAATTTTTGCTCGCTAACGCCTTGCGCCACGCGGAGGGCCTGTGTGGTCGGGGTAGTTTGGGATGATGTGGTTCGGCATGATTATTTCCGCCAGACGCCGCAAGGCTCTGTCATGTCCTCAATGCAGCTCAACCTCATCTTGATGGGACTGCCCGAAAACCTAAATCACATCGAGTCCCTCAATCACACAATCTACGCGGACGATATTACTATCTGGGTCTGTGATGTTTGCGACGGATCAATAGAACAAAGACTCCAGACCGCAATAAACACAGTAGAGGAACACCTCATAGGAACAGGCCTCACATGCTCTGCAGAAAAATCCGAACTTCTCTTATACAGCCCCAAACTTAGGGGCAGGCCTCCCAAATGATACGACAGAAACGAGGCTCATGAGGAAATCAAGCTACACACCAAGAACGAGCGGAATATCCCAATGGTCAATCAGCTCAAGGTGACGGGTCTAGTAATCGAGAACAAAGGTACAAACGGGGTACAAAAAGTCATAAGGAAGTTACACACAAAGGTAACAAACACCATGAGATTAATCAAACGAATTACTAACAAGCACCAGGGTATGAAGGAAGAAAATATCATACGGCTGATACAATCATTCGTAATCAGTCAGATCACATACATAGCAGCCTTCCACAATTGGTTTGCAGCTCAAAAGACCAAAATTAACAACCTCATAAAAAGGCATACAAACTAGCACTAGGATTCCCATCAGTACGAGCACGGATCTCTACCTAAAGCTTGGACTCCACACACACTGGACGAACTCATAGAAGCACAACTAACATCTCAGGCAGAACGACTAACCAAAATGGGACGGCATATACTACGCAAGCTAGGAATTAATTACCACAATAAATACGGAGAGAAGAGGACGATAACGAGATAAATTCGAGACAAACTCCTAGTAACAAATATACCCAAGAACATGCATCATGTTTACAACAAGGGCAGACGCACAAGTAGAGCAGAGAAAATGATCCAAAGCTATGGGTCAGACGACAGAGCAACCTTGGTAGACGCGGCTGAATACCCACACACAAATAGCTACGTGGCAGTAGTCGTAGATCACACCCAACAATCCCTTACAAGCGTGCCAGTTAATACCAAACATTCCGAGACAGCAGATGAGGTAGCCATTGCACTAGCATTGGTCTCCACGAATGCTCAATACATCATTAGCGATTGTCAGGCGGCCATTAGAAACTATGCTAAGGGTAGGATCTCTCCTGAGGCGTGGCACATCATCAGAGTCAACGAAGCAAAATTCTCCAAGCAGAGAAGAACGGCAGGCAATTGCTCTGGTTCCCAGCGCATACGACTCCAGGCATTTCCGCAATCAACCCCAACGAGGTAGCACACCGCGAAGCTCGATGTCTTACTCAGCGAGCTGAGCAAGGAGTGACTTCGATCGGTCAGGGGAACGCGGAGGAGGAGATCTGGAGAGAAAAAGAGAGATTAACAAGATTTAGCGATATCACCAAATTCTATCAAAATCGGAGGCGAATATTACCACCGCCTCACACTAAAATAAATAGAGCTGAGTACTTTGCTTGGAGGCGATTACAAACAGAAACCTATACAAGTCCCGTGCAATTAAAGACTTTCTACCATGAGATATAGGCGAGCGATATGTGCAAGCTATGCAAGTCTGTTAGAGCCACCCTTCAACACATGCTGTGGGGATGTAAAATATATCAAGATAAAATGGCAGTCTCCCCGGAAAATCTGCGGGCGCGGTGGTCGGCCGCGCTGCTCAGCTCAGAACTCCAAGACCAACTTTGGGCCGTCCAGCGAGCCATGGAGGCCGTGCGGGAGCAACAGCTCCCAGTGGCCATCTAGGCGGCCCCAGGCCCGGTCCTCCCGATCACCGGATTGTATATCGCCGGATTGATCGCCGTGCCCCTGCATGCGCTTCACCGCAAAGCTTTGTGTTGTAAAGGCTGCTTCTTCTCACTACTAGACTCTTTGTGGGGAAGCAGCCTTTAAAGGAACGCTTTTGAGTAAATTGGTTCAGGGTGACAAAAAGTATTCTTTGAAAGCGTCATTTTCGTTGTTTAGCGATAATAGACTGATAATAGACAATGGGCCTGAATGGCCGATTGTAGTACTGCTACGTGTCCTGGTGTGTGCGTGCAGTGCTCATTTTCCCTCTCTCTCACTCTTTCTTCTGTCTATTCCCCCTATCCCTCACCCCCAGTGCAGGGTAGCAAATCGGAAGCTCGTCACATTGACCTGCCTGCCTTTGCTCTCTTTGTTTTTGTTTATCTCTCTCCCTCTCTATAAAGCCAGCCGCCACGTCACGCTCTTCCGTCCTCGCAATGAACGGAAAGTAACCCGTTCGAATCGACTTGCCCGCGATGCAGGCGATGCAGAGTGCCAGCGCCGTGGTTTCTGCGGCAGTTGGGGTGGTGGGCGGCGGGGGCGGCCGCGAGCCCCTGTGCCGCGTGTGCGGCGACCGGGCGTCGGGGCGCCACTACGGCGTCGCCTCGTGCGACGGCTGCCGCGGCTTCTTCAAGCGCAGCGTCCGCCGCCAGCTGCAGTACGTGTGCAAGGAGGGCGGCACCTGCGTCGTCGACGTCGCCCGCCGCAACCAGTGCCAGGCGTGCCGCCTCGCCAAGTGCCTGCGCGCAGCCATGAGGCCCGAAGGCGAGTCTCCCCTGCGTTCTCTATACGCTGCATGCGCCGTGCCACAGCCCCCCTGCATGTTTAGAATGCCGGCCCAGTCGATCCGCAGTGCATGGGAGTCAGTGGTACACTGCGCCGGCGCCAGGTTTCCACGCATTTCACACACGCTGTTGCTAGCGCATGGACAACTTTCGTAGGGCGTTGCAGCCGCTCCGTGCTTGCTCTAGCTATTGCTTCCACGTGACATGCGAATAAAGGAAAGTTGTTACCCCTAACCGCTACCCCAAAAACTGTAACCAACTACTAAGAAAATGGCGTCCTCTGAGTAACCTCGGTCTTGGCATTGCTGGAGAGGTATTGAAAAATAAAGGAGGTTGTGGCCCTGCACGCTGTGACCGGTTGGCTAAAGTTTTAACATCGAATTACAAATTACGCAAGGACCTCGGCCCGTATTCACAAGCAAAATACTTATTCAGCTAGAATTGTTTGTAAGAGAAACTGCCAGCCAATCGTGGTGATGGACATATCGCTTACGAATACGAATGGCCATTGGCAAAGAGCACTTACGAAAGAAGAGCTTTCTGAATTCGACCCTTAGCTGCATGGTTAGTCACAGCGCTAAGATGAGTGCGACATTCTGAAGGAGACGCTAGAGACGTGCCAAAAAGTATTTAAACTAACGACCGCATGCAGTTCGTTCCTCTTCATGACGGCCGCGTGTTTCTTAGGTTGCGACTGCTCGCCAAGGACATTTGCTCAAGGGCGTATGTGACCACACACGCTGCTAAGAATGGGGTAAGGTGAGGGTGTGCTCCTTCCGTAGGCACCGTAAAGCGCTCTGCGACGAGCTGGTGTCAGTACTTGACGACATATCATCAACTCATCAAGGCTTCCGCCGCGCCAATTAAGAGTCGCCCAGTGGAGCATATCGCGGCTTTCACACGTTGCGCAGTTATTAGCACAGACGGCGGCGGTCACAGTGCACGTGCGATGCTCATGGCAGTTTTTGGACATGATTCAAGCATGTTTTCTAACATCCCAAAGCAAGAAAGCGACTATGAAGGACTATGAATAATTTGACACCTGCGGTTCTCCAACACACTCTAAGTGCTGTACACTAGTGCTTTTGCGTTTCGCTTCCACCATAATTCGGCCACCCATGTCTTGACTCGAAACCGCGACCGCGTGCTGAGCAAGAGAACACCATGTCAATTTTTAAGACCGAAGCCGCGCCAATTAAGGAGAACCAGTGCTCTCCCGAGGAGGCACTCGAATTAAGCCTTCTTCCCCGTAATGTGTTTCGAAAATATTCAATTATTAATAACTGTTGACACCGTATGCTTTTGATCGTATGCTCCTCGATGTCGTGCAAAGTGCCTGGAGGGATATTTCATAATTTCGAAGAACAAAAGTAGCGCTGTGCTTTAGTTGCACGGTGTTCTATAAGGACTACGGGTGAATGCCGCTGACTACTAAGTTTTAGCGACGACAGAAAGCAGCATAATGTAATCGGTCCGATAGAAAATAAAAAGTATTCCTAGGCGTGTACCTGCACCTGCGGGAAACCGCATTTCGGGTGGGAACAAGACTAAAGAAAGCGCCCCGCCAGGATCTTAAGTATCATTCAAGACATGTTACACTGACATATTAACTGGCAGAGAAATATTTACAGGCGCCACCCATTCAACCGCATTTGATGTTTAGATATTTTATTTACGGTGCATCCAAGAAAAAAAAAGAAGGAAAGAAGGAAGGGATGAAGGAATAACAAAACTTATTTTGAAAATGGAGAGCGAACACCGCGTGCCGCTTACGGTACTTTCTTTTGAAAGCGAGATAAGCTCAATGCTAGACTAAGGGCTGCGCTGACTGAAATCGACACTGAGCGCGAAAAGCTGCGATCAGCGGGCCAAGAGCGCCGCGTCGCGAAGCGCGCGACCGACGAATCCTCGGCAGCTGCTTGGCCTCCCACGCCTGTCTCGGCGGCGCTGCAGCGATGGCAGCGAGCAGCGGACGGGCTGTGAAAACACCACAAAAAGAGAGCCCTCTTGACAGTCGTGCCATGGGTGAAGCACGGGGTTGAAAGGAGGAATAATGCTGTCGCGATTTCTACAGTGCTGGAGCACTGAAAATCCCACCGGCCATAAAGCGAAATACGACGTTTATCCTGTATGCGAATGAGGCTGGTAACCATTAAACTAATTTTTATTACATCATCGACGTATTTTGACGATGCTCACTACGTCAATGACTCGGCTTACTTGCGACAGCAAGTTATATTCTTGGTGCTTGCACTGCTTTGTGAAGCCTTTTGTCCGAAGCCTCAGGTGTGTCATATGTGCCTCTGAGATTCGTAACCAAGCAAAATTGTATTTACCAAGTTATACGTACTGGTTGCACTGGTTCGTGTAATTGTGTCTGAAGCCTCTTGCGTGTCATATACATAATCATGCACAAAAATGAAATAACAGGCAGGAAAGGAAGTAAAGGCGCCCACCAGCATCTCGGAAGCAGCATGTGTCATTCAACGAGCGCAGGCTAGATAGCGCCACAGCAAACACAGAGGCTTCCCCTAAGTGCTTAGTACAAGAGAGACCTCAACTTGATTCGCAAGTTCTCTCAGTCTCAGTTTCACGCGAAAAACATTTCGTGGTTATTACATGATCGGCGTACCTTGGCGCACCTATCGGCGGCTTCTAGAGAAACCATAGCCCGTGGCGAGCGCGGCGGCCGAAGCTCTGTACGTGCACCCGGTACGCCAAGGTGTCACAGTTGACCTGGCTTCACCTGAAGAGAAGTAATTTTCCATTGCCCGGGGTCTAGCAGTCTTTCTTGAGAGACACGGCTGTGTCCGGGCACGCACGTCTCTAAACTAGCTTATAACGCGAGCACAATTTCGGCCGCCCAAGTCTCCACAAGCTGTAACGATACGCTGTCTCGTTCGAGCCAGTCGGCTCAGACAACCCGGCAGTTGAGTACCGTCATTTCAGCGTATCGACGGGTGAAAAGAAATGACCCAATCTCATCAGACTAACGAGCCGTATATAAGCGACGGCAAACAAGGTAAGCCCGGACTCAAAGAAGCGCCTACGAAGTATCCTAACCGCGAGTATACCAACAGAAACGCCCCGCTGCACGTGACCAAGAGGAACCGCAGTCACGCGACCAACCGCACACCGCCGCAATGGCGAGATCATCGACGCCTCGCAGCTCTGGGCGGATACGAGAGACCAGCTGGGGAACACGCGATCGCACTGAGCAACCGACGCTGATGCCCCCTAATGGGTTTCCATGTGGCACCGTGGCGGACAGCCACTGAGCAAACAGGCGCCGCCCCGCACGTGTCGCGCGTTCGGGTGGCTCCGCACAACAATCGGCGCGCCCGAGCCTGGCCGGAAAACGAAGCCTAACCCGCCCCGAAGCTCGGTAGTATACACTTGCCCGTGCGACGTGAATGCCTCTGGAACAAAAACAACAAAAAAAAAAAATCGACCGGCTCTGCCACGCATGGCGAAATAGGGATATGAGCACGAAATGCCCATTCTTCTAACGTCGCCATCGAGATTCGTTCTGCGTGGTGGGTTTAAACGCGAGGGCGATACCATGCCTAAACCTTGTGGTCTGTGGAGTTTTATTTTCTTAGTCTGAGACTGTAAGTTGTAGTCGGTCGTCTTCATAAGCACCGTTGGTGCGACAAAAATTTAGGAAGTAAGAACTGTCGCTTCCCTTTACGTTTTACGAGGATCCCGGGAGACTTTCCGGTATATGGCCCTCTGAAACGAATGGCTAAGCTTATGGAGCAAGAAAACGGTGTTAGGATGCGATAGTCTGAAAACAGTACCGGACTCTCAAGTTGCTATCGCAGCTGTCGTGCAGGTAATCAGGGTTTTATAAATCAACTTTACTGTAAAAAATGCGGAGGGAAGAATACATGCGAGAGTTCGGCGCATCAGGGCACCCTCTCATATTTGACCAGCACAAAGACGTGTTTCTATAGTTGAGTAGAGAAGGCAATGTTTTCATTTTATCAGTAAAGTTGACTGGTGTAGACATGCGAGCTCACTCTTGCAGGGTCACAGGCACGCAAATGCCACAAAGTGGACAAAAGTGTCTACACGCAAGACCTGCTACACACCCCTAAAACAGCGGTGCGGTGGAACGCAGTCACCTTTACAGCTTTGACACTGGAAGCGCGTTACGTTCTGTCTTCTGAATCATAGCATATCTTGTGCGAACGAGAGACAGACAGAGAGATTTAATAGTTCCAGGAGAGGTTTGCCTGACGGCTTGTCTAGCATGCCACTCCAGATGGATAAGATGAAAAATGAAATGAAGTGCACAGTTGACAACACAGATACACAACATACACAAAATACAACCTTCAAGACTCGACTAAAGTGTCTCATTGAAACAGACCGGTGTCTCTAAGGAAAACGAAAGTGTCTTTGTTGCGCGAGATGCAAGATTGCGGCATCAAAGGAAACAGAAATGGCGCAAACACAGAGGAAGGGTCGTCGCCACTACCATAATATTTCGCAATGCGAAGGAACTCCCTTGACTGCTGTATAAATACAGTCACCTTTGCGTTTAGCGGTTCCGCGTCTTTGTGCTCTGATCAACATCCCTCACATACATATTATTGCATGATAACTTTATAATCTGCCATACCTTCTCCTCGTGTACTAAAGATTGTCCTCCACGATCTTGCTAGATCTCTGCAATATTCAATGAAGCCCTGGCTATTGAAACGTTACTGCTATGCTACTGTTATATATGCTGCTTGCTATGCTATTCCTATGCTATACGGCTGTGCAACGGCTGTGCTGCCCTACAGCTACTGCTGTAGCTACTGCTGTAGCGCAGCTAGTGGTACCGCAATGGAAGCATTCATTTGCTATTAAGATCCCGTCTACGGTGTGTATTAGTGTATACGGTGCGCACCGTATAAAAAAAAAATCATTGAGCCGGTTTTACATGCAAAACCGCAATATGATGATGAGGCATGTCGTAGTGAAAGACGTCAGACTAATTTTTACCAACTGGAGTTCTTTAACGTGCACCCAATGCACGGTACACGTGCACTCTTGCATTTCATCGCCATCGAAATGCGGCAGCCGCGGTCGGCATTTGATCAAGCGCCCAGGTCTTCACAGCTAGTGCAGCGCCATAGCCAGTACACCACAACGGCAGGTGCACTGTATCCGGTGTGCATATACGGTGCGTCTACGGTGCTGGCTAAAGAGATTTTAAAGAATTCTGTAAAAAAAGAGTTATCTCCCCGTGTAAGTCAGCAAGTAGCTGCTGCAAAGCATGACACGTTTGTTTCAACACTTCCGAAATGTGACAGCCCGTCGCTGAACTCTCGTTGCACCTTAACCGTGCACGCTGGCGCAAACACAGCGTGAGTCGCGAGCAGCACACCCTTCAAATTCGGAGCCCCCCGATGCCCCTGCCCAGTCTATACGGCTCACTTTAAATCCCTCGCTGGTCGAAAGAACCGCCAGGCTGGCCGGGCACTTGGAGCAGAGGCCGAACGAGAAGCAAGTAAGCACACGACGTGAAAGCCTAGATGCACAGGCGCGTAAAAACGGGTCTCACGGCGGGCGCTAAAAGCCAAGCGGACTAATCCCCGTGCGCGACATCGCTGCTCTCGGCGAGCGGGAACGACGGTTGAGCACGTGGAGAGAGGCTATGGGCGCGGCGGTCCCCTGAAAGCCGCTCTTCACGGCAACGCTCTGGGGCGCTGTGGAGCAGCCGCCGCCTTCCTCCCGCTACCTATTTTCTATTTCTCTCCAACACCGGCCCCGCCACGCTTGGGCCAGCAGGCGACGCAGCGGCAACACTCGACGTCAGCTGCAGAAATTTCCGCTCTCGAACGGTACGGTAGCGGCCGCGGTCGGCGCTCCCGGGACACCGGGACGTTCTTCTGCCCCTCTCGAGTGCCAACCCATTTATATAGCCGTTCAGTGTCCCATCTTTGCTTTCTTTGTAATTTTTTTTTTCGAATCGTGCGTTAGCGCGCGCTTCTTGTCCCTTCGTGCGCCTTGAAATGCCGGTTTAACCTGCAGTTCCACTCAGTCAGAGCCGGCTGCCGCCTGGTTTTCGAAATGTTTGCCCGCCCGCAACGCAGGCCGGGAAAGGAAGCTGTCACCGCAGACGTCTTTTCTATCTGCTTGCAACAATCCGACTTACGTCGCATGCCGAAAGTATACATATCTTGTCGGTGCCAAATTCTCCAGAATTTCAGACTGAGTGTTTCCCTCCTAAGCCACGTTTTAGAGAAGCATATAAATGTGTGCTCGTGGACCGAATCCTCAAATGAAATATTTACCCAGCGTCAGTTCAGAGGGAATGTGTCGCATTTGAAGCGTACCTAAATTTACGATGGGGTTGACGATAAGTTTTCTCACAATCGGCGTCATCTCCTTCATCTCGAAGCTATGATAACTACATACACTGGAAATCGGCGTCCCTCGTGAGACCTGCAGACAGCACTAAATGTAGATGCGCACTGTGATGCTGTCGAACGAGATATATGCGTGACCTTACAGAAATTAGAACTGCCAAGCTCACGGGTTACGCGCTGACGTGCACACGCTGCATTCACGCCCAGCATTATCTTTCATTTAGAATAAATCGCACGTCAATGGCCTTGCTTCGCGATGACATGACGTGTTTCGCTTACATCTTGGCTACACCTGTAAGCATTTTAATTATACAAGTGCGTAGCAGCGACGGTCAGTGCGTTGTATCTGATGTTCGTCCTTTTCCTTTTAGCACTATACTCAGATTACCGGTATGACAGACCAACGAGCCCGAAAGACTGCCTTGATTAAGTCACTATATTGAAAGCTCTGGGCGCGGTATGACACCAGCAAGGCTTGCGGCGTCCGTGCCACTATACATGCTTATCGCGTCGTTGTAATGCCACCGGAGCGAGCTAGCTAATCTGCACACCATATAGTTTCACATTAGGTGTGCTTTAGCAGGCGGTCTGGAGCTTCAACTATACCATGGGAAAGCATCGATAGGAATCATAGACAAATGTTCCTTGACGTGGCAGTTGCTTCGTCCAGAACGTACTAGCACTTGTGACTTTTCGTTGTTCTTTAAAACGATATAAAAGCAGCCTACGCGCCGTGCTCAGGGGGGAGTGCTGATTACAAACATGGCACGAGCTGTTCGTTTGTAAGTAATTAAGCGTTCGTTTTCATGTTTAAATGATTTGTTTGGCGAATGATTTTGTCATAGTGGGCAGCAGCAAGGTCGTACCCACTACAGAGGCTTCCGACGTGGGGTTTCACCTGGGGCTGCCGAGGTTAGGGCTTAGTGTGCGTGTTGTGCGCCCTCGCTAGCTCGGGGAATCTTGCCGATATCCTATAGCCCTTGTTTTCAGCGTCCATGTTTCGCATGTACGTTTTGAGGCTTGTCAATGTGAAATCCAGCTATATCTTAATGCAGTTGAGCAGTGGTATAGCCAGGGGATGGCACCCCCCCCCCCCCCCCACTTCCAAAACCCACCCGAGAAAAAAAAAAAACATTTTTTTAGTATGCGGCCCGCCCAGCCCCTCACCCTCACCGCCCGCGGTCAAGCGCACCCCGCCTCCTCCTTGAAAAAAGAAATGTCTCGCTACGCCACTGCACTTGAGAGTAGAATGTTCAAGCGCGAATGCAGGGCACAAGAGCTGGGGAAAATCTGGTGCGTGAAGAGGATGGAATTATTAAATGCGAAGCATTTCTTGGCGAACATTTGCCACTTTGAGAGTATCTATCTATCTATCTATCTATCTATCTATCTATCTATCTATCTATCTATCTATCTATCTATCTATCTATCTATCTATCTCTATCTATCTATCTATCTATCTATCTATCTATCTATCTCTATCTATCTATCTCTATCTATCTATCTATCTATCTATCTATCTATCTATCTATCTATCTATCTATCTATCTCTATCTAGCCACCTACGTCTTGGTGCTCTCACGGTCGTTTCGTTAACTTGGTAGGTGCAAAAATTGGCATAGTATGACAAGAGTGTATGACGAACATAAATGATAGGTCATGACATGAATATCATGACATGCGTGTCATGTAGGTCATGAAACAGTCGCCTGCAACTTGGTGCTCTCACGGTCGTTTCGTTAACTTGGTAGGCTCCCTGCACACTGCTTCGTATAACATCGATTCCCACAGGGCGTGGGATCCGCCGGCTTTTTCTTTTCTTTTTTTACGTCCACTTTTCTCCACGTTTTCTTGGATCCATTTGAAAATAACTATAAAGCTGTACACGGGCCCTTCTTGGATTTCTGAAGGTCGTACATATCTCCTCTAGTTGCACGCTTTTCCCGCCAAAATGGAGCAAAAGAGTGAACAAGCTGGATCGCTTTTCATTCAAGCCAGCCATCGACGAGATGATAGAGACCATTGCTTGATAATTGAGGCATCGCTCCGATGACCAGTTATCCATCGACGATAGACCTTACCGGAAGCTGGCCCCCCAGTCCGGGCTTTGCGGATGTTGTGACGAAGTTGAACGTTTGCTGCGTTGGCCACGTGCCTTTGCATATCTAAATGTTTCACATTCAGAGCTAATTCACCTCATAATTTTAAAATCGTTAAACGTAGTCATGTTTATTGTCATTATCATCGTCATCAGCCTATATTTATGCCCACTGCAGGACAAAGGCATCTCCCTGCGATCTCCAATTACCCCTGTCTTGCGCTAGCAAGCTGTACATATCGCTAAATTTGGAGAATACCTTTACCGTAGAAGTGACCGAGGGTGATTGCTATATATATTGTAAATCCTTTATTCCTTAGGTAGCCCCGGAAACAGCAAAATGGGGGCATTCGATGTTTAAGTTGAACTACCATAATCGCTGCCATCTAACGGGCACGCAATGACAGTCTTTAACTTTACAAGTCATGAGTCAGTTAACAGCCAATTCCAATGCAAGCTAGAAAAGTCCTATTACCCATCATTCGCATGCTAGTTGAACCGACATAGAGGCAAATTAAACAACTGGTTTTTGAACCATGCAGTATGGTTGACAAGCGCTAAGCAGAGAGGGTGTGAGAAGAAAAGTACAGGGCGAACGCAGCACTCTTCCTATGGCAAAGCGCCCGTGGCGGTGAGCCGCTGGTCCCGGACTCGACCACCCCACCAAGAAAAAATTCTCAACTATAGAACATTCTTTCCGAAGCACCAGCGCAGATTTTTTTTTCGTGGCATTATGCCACAATTGAGGGAATGCTAACTTTTTATTTGATGCCTCAATCCCTATATATGCGGTAACGTGGCAAGCCCAGAAGAGTTGGGGCACCACTTCTACCTTGTTTTGAGTGTCTGGCTGAAATGTGACGCACTTCACTACCTTGTTTGAGGATTACTCGAATGCGGATCACCATCCTACACCTTCTTAGCACCTACCGTTCCCATCGTTCTTTCCGACAACTCGGAACATCATGTCCGAGACTTATCCTCGAAGCCGACCGCAGGCATACTTGGCTTCCAACTTGCCACGCGTGTAAGCTACGAGCTGACATTACTGTACGCATACACATTAAAGCACTCGCAGAGACGCGGACACTCCGTTTGAAAACTGTCTTATTGCATTTCGGTGCCTTCGCTCGAAATCTTCGAAAGACCAAACAGGCCTGTCTCTGCGTGTTATCTAAACCAGCTCCAAGTAGACTGCTGTCAACTTTCGTAGTGCAGAGGGACACCCCATTCAAGCTTCGCCATATGCACGGGAAAAGACCATCCTCGGCCGTGTTCAGTTGGATGCGCTTAGACCAACTCCATCTCACCCTTCCACTCAAAACTAGAGGGTGTAAACTGTTAAGTAACGGTAAATTTTACCCACAGTACCTCGCCGAACAATAAAATGTTCAATGCAATGCGGACATTCTCACATTTAAGTGCAACAACTGTGATAGTTTCCTTAAGTAATGGTAATAGCCGTGGTCGTTTTGATTTCCTGGTTACATTTCGTGTGGTCTAAAATCGATCACACTACATTTATAGAGGAAACTTGCAGAACACCGCATTGGCCAAGCGTCGACGTGCTGTGTGTCTGATAACATGAAGCCTTACTTCGAAGTTGCCTATGCATTAGCTGTTACTTTTCCTTATTTACAACTTTTGTTGACTTTCCTGCATCACAGGAACACCAAAGGGTGCAGGACTAAAGGTGCTCATGGCGCCTTACTGGGATCCTGACCCGTGTGCAAGATGTCCTGCGCTCCGCAGCAGCGACAGAATGCAAGCAGAGCAAATAGAACACAAGAGTTACAATGACGTAACAGTCTAACGTGGAAGGCAACAAAAATAGCTTCAGTCACAAATGATTTTAAAAAATCAGAATGCAACACTTCATGCATAAGTAAAACGCAAAGTACAAGCTATATAACGAACCTAAACAAAACTAACTCTTCTTCATAACACATTTTAAGCGTAGTCAGGGAAACTTTATTGATATGATTTAATACTTCTTTCTGTTAAGAAGGTGCAGAATTCGGCATTTTAAACTTTGAATGGCCATAGTTGGCCATTCCGGTGGAATTCTGTAATGCATCATTCTCAGGTTGACTGTTTTGTTGGTGGAAACGTACTGCTCCAGAAATGTTTCGAGATTTTCCCTAATTCTTTTGTACGTGTACGCTGAGGGTTAACAAACCGGGTCGCGCCTTCCTTGGAATCGACCCCCCCCCCCCCCCCCTTCCCCGATAGGAAAGGTAGTGACTTCCTACAACGAGCTTACTAACCTATACGAGTATGCAGAGGACAGGAGAATATTCCCTGTACCAGACAGCAACCTCACGAGAGCGCAGGCCACTATCTCGCCGAATTCAAACTAACACGTTTACCACTCCTCGTCGCTTAGCGATCTTCACAGCAGATGGGCAGGTTGACCCAATATGCAAAAAAAAAAAAAATGCGCTAAAAATGCCATAGCAAAAGTACTGAAAGTTGGGCGAGGTGGTAGCTATTCATCTTGAAACTGCAGCGCGCGCACAAGAAACGAGGACAATAAGGCAAAGGTCTGTTACCAGGCGCGCCTGTCTGTTACCTTTGCTTTGTGCGCGCGCTGCAGTTTCAAAATGAATGCCATAGCAAACCAAAGCCACATCCTCTGGGAATGCGATGGCCTTCTCCCACCCAGACAGCTCCTGCCAGCTCCCTCAGAAACGACACGGGAGACCCTAATACGGTCCCCCGAAGAAAAGCTACAAAAAGCAGTCATTGCCTGGGCGGAAGAGGTCGCCGCAGACAAGCGACCGTCTACAAATCCCTGAAATTTCTCTTGAATAAAATTGTTTCCTCCTCCACATCGTGAGCGATTCCCGCACGGCAATCAGCAATTACATCAAAGGTCGTATTTCAAAACAAGCACTACGCATCCTACACCAAGCCCCTCACTCACCTGAAAACCAAATCACTCTCGTCTGGTTCCCAGCGCACGCCGGCGACGTACACCCACACCTCACCAACCTCAACGAGGTCGCTCACTCCGTAGCACGACGCCTTGTCAACCGCGCCGGAGACAGCGCAGGTGCACCCGCGGAACGCGATCGCCTCACCAGCTACAACGACCTCACGAAATCATTCTATCTCAACAGAAGAACCTTCCCCATCCCTCATGACAAGCTAAACAGAGCATAGGCAACCACCCTTCGCCTGTTACAGACAAACACGTACCCCTCACTAACACGTTACCGCGGGATCTACCCAGACCTACCCTAGTAACACTTGCAAGATCTGTAAGACTCAGGCAGCATCGCTTCCCCACGTGCTATGAGAATGTAAAGACCAATATCCGACAATTAATACTGTGACCCTCTCGTCGAGATGGCACGCCGCCCTGCGCAGCTCCCACCTCGACGACCAACTCTGGGCTGCCCAGCAAGCCTGCGAGGCGGCGAAGAGGCAAGACCTCGACGTCCCCACGTGGGAGGCCTAGGCCCAGCCAACTAAACTGCTGGTTTCAATAAAAGTTTGTTCCTCCTCCTCCTCCTCTTCCTCCTTAATTAATACAATTTTTCTAGCGTTAGTAACTTTAGTTTCTGTCTTGCTAACTTTGTACTTTCGTTGTATCTGAATTCCCAGAACTTCGGATGAATTTATTTTGCAAAGGTGATTTTAACTGTTGACATTATGTTATGCCGCGTGGCAAACCAAGTGGGAAAAAAAAAAACTGTTGACACTAGTAGTAGTAGTTGAGCCCCATACATGTAAGTAAAGAGTACCGTAGGTGAGATTGTACAAGCACCAATTTCACGATATAATTAAAGTTTTAGGTAACTGACATTAGCGTTCTATGACTAATATTGGAGAATAAAAAGACATCAAGAAACCTGAGTGAAGAAGAATGCTGGATGTTTTTCATTACGAAAGTAAAGAGTTGAATTTCCATTAATTTGAACATTTTTTGCTCTAACATATAAGCATCGCGTCCGTTTAATATTCAGTGAGAGATTGTTTATGTCTAACTATTTCGATGTTGTTTACCACTGCTGCCAATCTAGTTAGGTTAGATCCTGTAAAAAGAAAAGCATGTGTCATCGGCGTAAAGTATTAATTTTTCAGTGCAAGGAATAATACATATATCACTCATGTACAGCAGAAACAGTATTGATCCTAAAATAGGCCCTTAAGGCACACCCCTTTCAATGATGTGTCCGCTAGATACAAAAATGAATTCAACAATGCATAGTGTTTTCAGTTCATGGGATAGCTATAGCTTTTAATTATGTTATAAGCGTGCCCTCTGATGTCATAGCACGTAATCTTGTTTAGTAAAACCTCATGATTTTATAATGCTTTTATAATGTCTAAAAATATTCCTAATGTATATAACTTCTTTTAAATGTCTTTATAAGCTTCTTTTTAATATCTACAATGCCGACTCCGTTGACTCCGTTCGCTTGTTCTGCGATATACGTAGCCTTTAGAACAGACAAGAGCGACCCAAACGTCAAACTTAAAACGCTGTTATTATTTAAGCTAGTAGCACCACTGTTATCTTTGGAATGTGAAAATTTACGCTTCTATAGAGATTACAGTCTTTCGAAAAGGTATCAGCAAGCAGCAACAAGTAAAGTGAGCCAAATTTTATCGAAGTCAAAGGTCAATGCACTGTACTGCCGGTTGCATGGAAGCCATAAGTCACAACATGGCTCGAAGGCATTTCTTGTGGTCCTTTTACCCTTCTTATTCTAGCTGCAACAACCCTCCCTCAGAAAAAAAAAAAACACCCTGTAATTTATCCTTTTTTTTTTTTTTCACTAAAGCGCTGTACAAAAAGTGCCTGCTAGCACCTCCATCAGTCACGTTCAATTCTGCGACAATCCCTCAACTGCAAGTCATGAAATATATTTATACTAAATAAAATTAGAGCTGACCACCCAGATGTTTCGTAACAGCACACTTTTCTTTTTTTCTGTGACGAACACATACTTTTGGTTCCAGAACATTCGCTAGAAGCTACAGCCGCTACGTTTTCTTCTTTCTTTTTTTTTTCTTTTTTTAGCTTTCAGTACATTACACTTAATGACAGGCTACGTTTTCTTGGCAAGCATGTCACAGGTGCCATCGAAAGCCAAACGGTGCATGGTAAAACTCGTGCGGACGCCCGATGCCATTCGTGGGCTTCGATGGACGGAAGCGCTTCACTGCCGTGCACACAACAAATGCCCTTCGGACATGGGACGCAGTCCGAATAGAACAGTTGCAGCCATATTGCTGACCCAAAGACGAATCAGATATGCGTGGCTACCTGCGCGGCTTGCCATACCGTGCGAAGCCGTTTCCCTGTAATGGGAGGCGCGCGGTCGGCGCCAAGCACCGCTCACTCAAGGAGACGCCTGAAACATCACGCACGAGTCAGCACTCACGCACTACATGATTAATATTTCATCAACAGGAACCGAATTTTAGCTGCCGCTTTACACAAGGACTAAGGTCGTTGGTGGTATGTATATTTAGGGGAAGGTGAACACTGCTGCTAATAAATGGCTTCGGTGTGGCAAGAAAAAGCTATCCCATAACAAACACCACCAAGCACCTTGCAGCTGCCGCCTTCAACGTGCTGTCGCTGCTTGTAAGAGTAAACGGTGTTGGAACCGTTGCACGTGGCGCATTAAAGGGAGTGCATGGAGCGGTTGTCCATGGGGGTCTTCACGGTGGCCGATACGTCGTCGACGACCGTCGCGACAATGGTGGCGGCCGAGGCTTCGCGTGGCACCATGGCGGTCGTCTCCGAAGTCACCTCGGAGCGGGTCTTCTTCACGACCTCGTCGGCGTCCACGCGGGTGACGGTCTCATTGGCGAACGTCTGCACCTCCTGCTTCTCGGTCGAGGTCACCTGCTTGTCGACGTGCGTGCTGCTCTCGGTTATGGTCTGCGGTTTGCCCTCGACAGCCTTGGAGTCGTCGTCGGCGGCGGACGGAGGACCTTTCCCCGCCGCGGCGTCGATCAATTCCGAAGCCGTCGAAGCCTCTTCCTCGGGCACGATGCTGATGACGGTCGGCGGTCGGAAGACGGGGTGCTTCTTCTCCGGCGAGGCGGCGCCCAGCTCGGCCTCGTCTTCGTCGAGCGGCTCTTCCTCGCTAGCTTCTCCCTCTTGCTGGCGCAGCATCCGTAGCTTGGCTACGGCGATCGAGTCCTTGCGCCTCATGTTGAAGCGGGACGGTGGCGGCTCGGCCACCTCGTCGTCGTCGTCACCCTGGTCGCTGCTGGCGGCGGCCTTCAGGGCCAAGTCTGCTGGTGGCTTGACGAGTGGGGCCCGCGTGTACTCCGGCTCCTCCTCCTGGAACTCGAGCTTGTGACCGGTGCTCTTGCGACTATCGAGGTCTTCGCTCGACGGGGCCCTCAGGATGGACGCCCCTGGAGCGATCGGACCTGCATGCTGCGCCGGGTGATCGGGGGCCTCCGGGCGCCCCGCCGGCGACGTTGTTTCTTCCTCGGCGTGGTCGTCCTGGACGCGTATGGCGACCGGGTGCTTGGGCGAGGACTTACGCGACGCGTCTGCCGACACGTCGGGTACCGAGGATCCTCCACCGGCCACGGTCGCGGGCGGAGCTTGCGTGCTGAGCGTCGGCTGCGATGCGGCTAGCAGCGGTGCGCTGTCGTACGACTCGACCGTCTCTTCCTGGCGCTTGCTCCGCACCTCCTCGGTGGTGCTGGACTCGATGTGTGAGTCGCGGCGGCGCTCGACGCCCGTCGCCTGATCCGTGACCTGCTTGGTGCTCTCCTTGCGCTCCGTGACCGACTTGCTGACCGTCTCCAGCATCACCGTTCTCTTGAGCATGCGCAGAGGCGCCCCGGCACCCCGGCTCTGTGCCAGGCAGGGGGCGGGGCCTGCGTCGGGCGGCGTCTCGGCCGACTTGCTGCGCGACGCCATCTTGAGTACCTGCGCAACGTCGTCGCGTCACAGCTGAGGGAACACGCGACAGCTTTCACGGCGGCCTGTCTCCACGCGCAGCGTGGTATCCCAATGGCGCGCATCTACCCCTGCGCAGCGCATGAGGTCAGTGTACCCAGTCGGCGGATTTCTTTCGACAGTCGCAGTCCTCCGGCTGCATTGTACTCACCGTGCGAACGCTAAAGACGCGTGTGAAATATACAGTTACAAGCCTGTGACTATTCCGCCGGATGCAAGGACATGACGGTTGCGCCTTTATTAGCAAGGTGCCCCGTGTGTTGTGCGTAGTACAAATAAAAGTGTCCTTCATTATTACGACAATCAACTCGACAATGACTAGCAGCGTTACGTTCCATAACGGCTATAGCCAATGACTCCGGTTCAGATTATTCAGCTCTCAGCGGAGCAATCTCAACATATACGGTGCTCGACTGACGCGAAAGATCGTTGAATCAAGCATGTGGTCGCAGCCGCTGACAACGTTTCTACACACGCGCACAAGGAAAGACTGCCGAACTTTCAAAGTCACAGAAAAAAAAAAACATTGTAAAATACTTCTTCGGGAATGTTGTGTACAAACTGGACAATCAACCAAAAAAAAATTTTCAACAGCTAAACCATCAAATGCAACATTTCAAACTGCATGGGTGCTCTATCTATATAAATTTGTTCCATACTTAAACACAGAAACAATTTGTTTTCCGTTGGCTGTGCAATACATAAAGGTATAATAGCCGATGCAAAATCGAGCCATTCGTGTAAAATATCCAGAAATGTATTTCGGCGATACGTAACCGCAAGATATCGCAGATGAACAAAGCGGGACACAACTTGCCCATGTTGGTCCTTAGCTATAAGCAGCGACCGTCAGGGCAATATCAGTGTGGAGCAGGTTTTGTACTCTTTTATGCACCGCTGAAAGTTCTTGCCAATTCATTCCGTATAACGATAAGTCAAGAGATATCGACGAGAAGGATAATTACAGGGTTTTGATAAAGTGGTTATCCGGCCTGACCTATTACCTACCTTTCACAGTTGGTATACCCTGTGCTGTAGTTACTGCCCTTCGGTTTCCCACAATCTTTTTTTTTCTTCCTCCGTTCGACCGCTCTCACCTGGTACGTACTTCTTGTCCACATAAATACATATTGCTAGTTTGCCCTGGCATTGACCCTTCTTCTTATGTTCGTCGCGCGGTTCCTGTGGTGACGTTAACACATATCAAGATCAAAATCTAAGCAAGCTGCATGGTACGTATTCATCTCGTGCTTTGTACACTTCCTTATATATTTTCCCCGGTTTTTCGTGAGCGCTGTACAAATCACGAGATGGCCCCTAACACGTATATACCTATAAACAAGTTGAATATCTTCCCTGGAACTATAACGTGCCTTACCTAAAATCCCTGACCTGTGCAGGCTACACGGCTTGAATATAGACATTATCCACGAGCTCTGAAATATATTTACGAGATCTTCCGCGACTTGATGTTGCCACGGCACAACGTGAATGGAGACGAGGACACGCTGTGTTTTACACCACCAGCTCGCTCAAACATCGATTTCGTTCTCCTGGCAGAAAGCACTCAGTATGCACACAGAAAGACTGGTTATCTATGGCTCCACTGATCATACCCGCGAACGAACCTCCATTGCCTCTAGAATGTTCATAAACGAATGATTACATCATGTTAATTCAGCGTGGATATCGCCTTTGCGCACCATGCGCAGGGCAAAGGTACACCGTTATGAAGGAAAACGCCTCTCTGTAGCATACTCAAGCAAGAGTTATTGCAAAAATGTAAACTCAGACTTCACTCACTAGTCACTGATACTCAGCCCCCATATTGTACTTTCTTGATTCCAGTGGGAAAATAAGGACAATTTATACGCTGTTGAATGCAAAACAGGCATTCCACTTCATTTCTGACTCCTCTGCATGCATTCCTTCCTCAGTATGTGTTTTCTCATTTTATTTTTACTGACATACATATAGTTAAGCCCTTACCACCGTGCAGATGAACGCAAGTCCTACGCAAACGCTGAAAGTAACCCGGCTCCTTGCACTGTTTACCGCGACGCCCACAGCCGAGCTCGAGCGACAATCGTAACGTGGTTAATTACGGCAACGCAGCGACGCGTAGCGCTTTACTACGCAAACTCCCCTTCGGGGTGGGTCGCGTCCGAGATGAAGCCCCCAGCGGGTGCGCCGCGGCGTCGACGTCAGTCATCCATCACCGCCGTTCGGCGTCCCAGCCTGTCGCTGAACAACGAACCGAGAGCCTAGCGCGAATTGCCTCGTCTGCGCGCTGCAGGTCCGCGCGGCGGGGACTCGCGGCCTTGTGCTGCGCTCCTTGGAGGAGGCGATGACGCCGCGGCTGAAGCGAGCCTACGCCCACTGCCCGTACGGGGCGGCATAGCGACGCGCTCTACGCGCAGTCCGCGGGTCCGGAATGAACACAAGTGCACGACGACATAGCGGAAGCTCCCGCTGTTGGGCGCAAATGAAACGTGATCGCAATGCAAGAAGCTGACATTCGATATAAACGGGGCGCTTCGTGAAGAAGCGATCGTGCTTCGATAAATGGTCATGGCAACAGAGCTTGTTCACCTTGTGAACAAAGGCAGTGTTATGCCGATGTCACACGAGGCACTTTCGACAGCGATCGAGCCCGATTGGCGATAGAATTTCTAAATCGCGATTGACTCCCGTCTGCAGCTTGCGGGAAAGAGCCAATCGCGATTGGAAAATTGGATCCAGATCGGGCTCGATCGACGTCACACGAGGCACTTTCGACAGCGATCGAGCCCGATTGGGTTAAAATTTCTGAATCGCGATTGACTCCCGTCTGCAGCTTGCGGGAAAGAGTCAATCGCGATTGGGAAATTGGATCCAGATCGGGCTTGATCGCTATTGAAAGTGCCTCGAGTCACACTGGTATTAGCCACGACCTTTCTTGACGCAGTGACCACTCCTTCAATCTTCAAGAGTTCTCGCACTCCCCTATTGTAGGCCGTAAAAGTTTACGGACATGGCAGCAAGGTTCACATTTGGGCGAGTTGGTACGGATTCGTCGAGAAAGTAGGGTAGCGGGATAAACGAGGACGAATAACAGACGCCACAACCGATTGTGGTGTCTGTTAATCGCCCTTGTTTGTCGCGCTTCCCCCATTTCATTACGCACACGGGTATCGCGACAAATGTGAGCTTCCGCACTGTCGAGGCGTAGCTCTTCTAAGTTAATGGGTCACTGCGTAGGTCACAAAAGACTGCTGCAGATTGATACTTTGAAATTGAGGCTACGTGCCTACAGGCCTTCGTGGGAATCGACTTTTTTTTTTTTTTTTTTTTGCAAATCCTGTGTCCCGTTAACTTTCGTGGCCTAACGTACGTTCATTCCGCTTCGACAGACGCAGGGTGCGCCAACTCCATAGATGAGTATTTCCGAAAGCTCACGAAAATATGATAGCAATCACTCTCCGCAAAGAGGGTTGACGACGCTTCGTTCTCTACAACGGTTTCTATATACGGGCTGATCATTTTTAAGTGTTGCGGTATTTTTAAAAATCTTCTGTGGCAGATAGCGTAATTCTTGGCCTTGAGCTAGGTTATTCGAAGAGGCGGACATTACTAGCATTACAAAAAATTCACTAATTAACTTCTTAGTGAATTGCTTTACGGCACATATTGCAATTAACTAACTGTTGCCGGTGAGTTTAGAAGACGTATCCACTTGAAATGGATTTCCTGGATGCAACCAGTTGTGAGATATCATTTCCCAAAGTGTGGAACGAAATACATACCCGTTCCAGTTAGTTTTGTGCTTCAATGCATTAAAGAGCCTTTTGTTAAAAAAGTAAGTGGAATAACATTGCATTTTATGGCTTGTTTGATGGCACATATCTCCAAATTGGTGTCATTCTGGGAATTCATTCCAAGTGGACACGCCTTGCAAACTCGCCGGCTACAATTCGCAAATTGCCGTACAGTAATTCACAATGAAGTTAATTAGTTAATTTTCGTTAATTAGGTGAATATACGTTTCGATTTTTCGTGCAAGTAATGTCCGCCTCTCTGAATAATTCAGCGCAAGGAGAAGAAATGTGTTATCTGCAACAGACGATGTTTAACATTTTCATAAAGCTTAAAAATGATCACCTTGCATACAATCTTGCTCAATACCTGCCGTGGTGTTGGGCTGCTAAGCACGAGGTCGCGGGATCGAATCCCGGCCACGGCGGCCGCATTTCAGTGGGAGCGAAATGCGAAAACACCCGTGTACTTAGGTTTAGGTGCACGTTAAAGAAACCCAGATGGTCGAAATTATTCCGGAGTCCCCACTACGGCGTGGCTCATAACCAGATCGTGGCTGTGGCCCGTAAAACCCCACAATTTACATTTTTGCACAGCAGAACGTCAATGAGCAATCGCGGTGGGTCTGTGCGATAGCGTTTTAATGTGTGGTCTAGTATAGTAGCTAATATTTGCTTACGATGCTGATATCGAACCCAACTTTGCTTTAAGTGCTGCCGCTAACTTTATAAGGCTCCGCAAGGGTCAAACTGTAAGGGTTGAAACTGAAATGAAGTTCGTCCACTTCGTTGGTTAAATGGAGCAGGGAGAGTATTTTGCTACATCGCACGACACATTTCTAACCACTCGCCGAAGCACGTTTCTTTTTTTTTTTTTTTTCCTGGGGAAGGGGGGGGGGGGGGGGGGGTTGTGATAATCATCAGCATCGCCATAATCCTATTTATGTCTACTGCAGGACGAAGGTCTCTCCCCGCGGTCTCCAACTTCTCTCTCGCGCCAGCTAGTTCCATCTTATGCCTGCAAATTTCCTAATTTCAATACACCACCAATTAATTTTCAGTCGTGTTTGGTGACCGGTTATCTGTCCTACGCATTACATGGCCTACCCCGCTCCGTTTCTTCTTCGTAATGCCAACTAGAATATCGGCCACCCCCGTTTACTCTCTAACCCACACCGCTGTCTTTGTATCTTTTAACGTTACGCTATCGTGTTTCGTCCCATCGCTCGTTATCAGGTCCTTAACTTCTTCTCAAGCTCCTATGTTAACCTCCAAGTTTCTCGTCCATGTCTAAGTACCGACACAATGCGACGATTGCAGGGTTAAGCTGCCCGTGGGAACACAAGGGTTGAAACAAGGCCAACAGCTAGGACACGACTTTTCAAAGTATAGATCCAACGTTTTCTTCGCCTCCGGCCATTCATGCCTTTCGTCGTGCAGCGCGATGCGTGTCTTTGTGCCGGTCGCGGGAGCTGTTGACTGCGCCTTCTGGCAAGTGTCAAAGTCGCTTATCGTCGAAGCGAGAGGGCCCGCTCCGAAAACAAATGTAGTCGTGCAAACTTTTCGAACCTCTGCATGTGACCACAGTCAGACATCGTTTGTACAGCCATCGCCAAAAGACGTTAATGCGAGCATGACTGTGCCTTTCATCGGGGTCACGTATACTGTGGCCACTGCAGAACGTAGCTGCCTGAAATTCCAGAAGCAAGTTGTTACGCTAGAACAGTTGGTGAATTCTGGGGTTTTGTGTGCCAAAGCCACGATTTGATTACGAGGCACGCCGTAGTTGCGGAACCCCGGGTTAATTTTGACCACCTGAGTATCTAAAACGTGCCCCCAATGCACGGGACACGGGCGCTTTTGCACTTCGCCCCCATCGAAATGCGGCCGCCGCGGCCGGGATTCGATCCCGCGCCCTCGTGCTTAGCAGCGATACACCATAGCCGCTACTACACCACGGCGGGTAGAACAGTTCGTGAGAGCGCGAGACAGCCCTCGTGATATTGGACACAGATTGGCGAACGTGGCTGGCCAACGGCGAACAGTTCTTGCGAACGAAAAGCTCTGCGAATTCGGCCTCTTTTTCTCTCGCAAGGCTGCTCGAAGAGCGCTGTCCCCGACGACGCACCCGTCCCAACTAACTACCTTTTCTCTTCGCAGCCGTGCAGCACGAGCGGGCGCCGCGGGGTCAGCCGCGCCGGCGCCTGCGTTCTCCGGCGGCGATGTGCCACGGGCCGGTGGGAGGGGGTGACGTGCCGCCTCTGTGCTGCCCTGCGCCGCCGCCGCTCGTGTCGCCGCTCAGAGACCTCTGCTGGGGCGCACCGCGAGAGCCCGCCGAGCCTGCGACAGCGAGGATCACCGCCGGTATTGTGAACCACATTTCGTTATCGTCATTGCAGTATGGACAATAGCATACGTCGGGTCAAGTGCACACGCATCGCCGAGAGCGTGCCGATGACCATAATGCTACGAGAGAACGTTCGCGACAACTGAAGTTGGAATTTCCCGTTGTGAAGCGAGAAAGAAAGGATGGAATGAGACAGGCTTTCGTCACATTACCGGTCTCAGTGTAGAAGTTGTGTTTGCCGATCCTAAGATTGTCCGTATAACCTTTCCTGAGTCCTGGTCATATTCGCGCCAGCGAAGAGAGGCCGAGATCTCGCCAAAGCTTGAACGAAACACGACGGTGCCATACATCGTCGCTGCCCACTCAAAAAGATAGCAGTCAGTCATTTTACGAATAGTCAAGCTAAGCACACGCTGACGCAACGTGATTGCTCTTGACATTTACAGATGGAGTAGCCGCCGCTTAGGAAGTTCCACATACTTTAGGAAATTCTAGAAACAAAACGTAATTCCAGTTCTGACTCTGCACTCAGAAGCTTCCAATAATAATTCAGCGATAATCCTATATGGGGGCCGCCGCATCTTGCACACCAACATGTCTTATTGTTATTTTTGCTCGATTACAAGAGGGCCCCTACAAGTTCCATATACAGTGGCCATCGTTGCAGAATGGCCTTTTGATACATCGTGAGTGCTGACTTCTGGGAAATAGCCGAAAGTTTGTAGCCAATCCATCCTTGTGACCAACGCACATATTAACATCCCGCTCGTCGTATAGAGATAACGGTATTATTTCGCGTGCAAGCCGAAGAGGCTATATTTGCGTACGCTGCCCGCAAACAATAGGTCGTCGAACGCACTGGTACAACAAAGCAACAATTGTCAGGAGACATGGCTAGACCCCATGCAGTAACCAACAATAGTTAATCAAGTGGGCTGCTGAGTTCGCTTACAGAAAGCACCTTGCACCATAAAGGCGGTTACCTTCAGGCCCACGTGAAGGATGGATGCATATACATCGTTCCGCTGTTATTTTCACGTGCAGCTTCCTTACGTAAACAGCACGTGTAACCACAGCACCGACGGCCCATGGCTGTCATGCCAGAACGTCAATCACTGCCTGCAACGGACACCCTTAAGATACAGATATTTTGTGCCTTGCTACACTGTCGCCAGGAGTTTCCTGTGCGAGTTTGCTTACTTTCCTTAATTTCATTACCATTAGGACAAACCAGCGCCGGTTAAGGCTCAGCAACGTTAGCACTTCAGCCAGGCGCGCTACCGACCTCGTTAAAGGCATCACGGCGACATATCTGCTCCTCTCGGAAAGGCTAACATGCAGCATAGCGCAGTCGACAGCGAGCAAGCCCGATGAACAGGCGGCAGCCTGCCGAGCGCTGCGCGGACATAGCCGCGGTGCGTACCTTGTTCGCTGTCTCACTGACCAGAGGCTTGCAAGCGACGGTGGCGACGCTCAGGTGCCCCTCATCGTTCGGCTGACCTTGGTGGTTGACGCACCACCGGTAAACGAAAGATACGGGGCGAATTTCGGTGGGCGGGCCGGTCCATTGAGGCGCCCGGCCGTTCCTCGGCCCATGCCCCACAGACGGCAGGGAGCGCTCCGGCGCGCCCCACTGTTTATGGCACGAGCTGTGGCTACGTCTGCCCACATCGCAGTTATGGTCAATCCACCGCTGTGCACATGGAACAGAATGAAAAGGAAGATGATGCCGCCTCGCTGATGCCGGGAGGGTACGAGCCATGTTTTGAGGCAACCGCAGCGACAACAACGTACGCAACTGCAGCACCATGCCTGCCAGGATCCTCTCCTTGCTTGCTTGTGCTCTAATCATCAACCAAAATTTTCTACTCGCAGTTTTGTAGCATAACCTTTATACTGGTATTGAAGGACGCTCCTTGACAGCACGTGCGGACTTGTGCCCGATCATGAGGACGAAGACGAAGAAGACGAATTTTTGTTGTCATCATCATCAATTATAGTACATACCCACTGTGGGGCAATGGCCAAGACTCAAGCGGATAAGGTCTAATGAATATACAAGTTAAATTTCACTTGCAACCTTGCGAGAACTGGTAAATTCGGTGTGAAAGATGCAACACAATGAATGACGTAGCCTGAATTGAAATGTACTAAAGCTAATAATGATAAAGGGAGCAGATTTACCTGGGCAATCACTTGGAGTCAATAATAAATTCCTGGTCAGCGGATCCTTGTCCCTATGCCCGATAGTCTAAGCTCTAAATGAAAGTATAACGGGAATTATGAGATCCAGACCAATATTGCGAAAGGGAATTTCGAAGATTTCTCAGTATAGTAAAGCGGCGCCATGACAAAAAGAAGTGAATTGTTGTTTCCTCCTCATTGCACAAAATGGAAAGGGAAGATACAACGGGAAGGTTCCTGAAACCAGGCCTGTGTAGATAAATGTTCGGACAGGGGAATGCGACAGCGTAATTTGGTAAGGGATACTTCAAGTCTGCGTGTACTTTTGGTACTGTCTTCTTGACCCATCTCCCGGTGTGAGTAAGTGCCACTATTCGAGTATCAAGCAAGCAAGCGATCGTGGACTTGTACAAAGTTGGCTGGTCATTTTCTTCCTCGGGGTATCTTCATTGGTACGTGTTTTAATTGATGACTATCTTCATGACACAGCGCAATAGCCTCGTGACCGCGACCTCACCCGCAGACGCGGTTCCTTCATCGACGACGGAGGAAGCGAATGGCGTCGACGACCAGGCGCCGGACTCGGCGTCCGCTCAGCGGCCGGGCATCGCGTCGCCCCCAGTCTTGCCAGGCGGCTTGGGACCGGCGCTGGCCAGCGAGTCGTCGGCGTCCTCAGCTAGCTTGCCGTCGGCGGCCGGACTGCCTCCCGAGTTGGCCGGAGCACACCAGGCGGCGGCGGCAGCTTCGCTGGCCGACCTTCAAGGCGCGGGGGGCCTTCCCTTTTTCCGCGGTCCCATCGCCATGCTGCCCAGGCCGCTGCTCTGGTGGCCGCTCTCCGAAGGTCAGCAAAAGTCACTGATGGGTGTAATGTAGCGTTTGTTTCTGAACTTGCAATGTTAAGTTACATTTAGTGCTTGCACTGGTTTGTGAAGACTTCATACTTGATAAGAGTTCTTGTGAAGACTTTTGTCTGAAGTTTCTTGGGTGTCATGTGAGCCTTCGAGACGCTTAGTCACGCAAAATTTTACTTGAGGTAGATGGCTTCACTTCACGTTTCCAGTGGTTCGTCAACTTTTCTAATGTCTTGTGCGTCACACATTTGATCACGAGAGAATGAAAACATATCTACGAACTCGTCGTGTTATTCCTCGATATACAATGCGATAGCTTTTGAGGATTCTAACTATCGATGATCTCCCGCCAGACATTCGCATTGGATGAACCTGATCTTGCTGATCCGGGATCTTGCGTCGACGTTCTCCCTCAACACCTGCCTTAGCACGACGAAAAGCTTCGCGTCCTATCGTATAGCCTTTTCCACACGGTGCACACTGGAGGCCCGAACGACTTCCAAGCGAGCGGCGCGTAGCTGCGGCCAATCGCGACAGCCAAAGTTATACTAAATAAGACAGCCAGCCAATGGCGAAAACATCTTACTGACGAAAAGCTTTCCGAATTCACGAATCATTTTCGCTCGCAAAAATTGTTTAATACCGAATCACCATATCCGATCGCTTGTTCTTGCAAAAACCGCTTGCGTTTTTTGAACTTATTTGTGAATATACCAGCCATGGTGCCAGATCCTTCGATTTGTGACGCACGCCGCAGGTGTACAGGAGACAGCCGCCAAGCTGCTCTTCTGCAGCCTGCGCTGGATCCGCAGCGTGCCAGCGTTTGCGCAGCTGTGCTGCCGGGACCAGCTGCTTCTGCTCGAGGCCTCCTGGAGCGACGTGTTCCTGCTGAGCGCCGCGCAGTGGGGATTCCCGCTGGTCACTGCCGCCGGTCAGTGCAGCGTCCTTGACATCCAGACGCGCAAACGACGCTTCCGTAGAGTCGTTTCTTTTGATCCGCTCTGCCAAATATAGCAATGATTTGGCCAGTCGGCGAGACGGAAGGTCAAAGAGAATCGAACGAAAGGAATCACTGTGCTATACCCGCAAAGATATCAAAGTGGACATATATGCGCTTCGATTTGTCTCAAATTAAGATGAACATTTCAACGTGAGGCTGTCGTTCTGTAGTCGTTATATTGCGGTATTATTACATATTACTGTGACTCCGTAGTTCTCATTCGCACGGTGTGTCTTGAAGATAGGGTGTCCATTCAAGAAGACATCCGCTACAATCTAAGTGACTGTATAGGGTGCAATGTTGCGGGATGCAGGTGTCGACTCTGCGGCGGGCGAAGGCGGTGGTGCGGCGGGAGGCCTGCGCGGCCTGCAGGCGGTGCGCGAGGCCGTGGCCAGGCTGACCGCTCTGCAGACGGACGCCGCAGAATACTCGTGCCTCAAGGCGCTCGCCCTGTTCAGGCCAGGTGAGCGGCGCCGATCTTTCACTTGTACGCCACAACTTGTTCGGTGTCATGTATACTTTATGCGAAGCTTGCCCATCGAGACACTGGAGCGCTTTAGCGTACCGCTGCATCTCGACTGTCACCGGTATACCGTGTTATAAACTGTATTGCTATATATCACTATATACAGCTCTGCTGTTAACGTTTTCGCCTCTGCCACCTGCCAGCTGTATATATATATATATATATATATATATATATATATATATATACGCGTGCTGGCTAAAACCGCGCAATACACAGTGCCGCTATACCTGGCAGGTGGAAGGAGCAGTTGAGGTGACGGCAGAGCGGTTTATTCGTAACAGAGGCGAAGAAACTCAGCCATTTCGGTCTGTAGCCTCTGCCAAGTAGTCTCTATACATCCAGTATTCAAGCGGAAAAGTATTAGTAGAGCAATTTCAGCTACGTCAACGTGACAACATCGCGTGCGTAACAAACGCTAATACCACCAATTTTCAAAATGGTGGCGTCCGTGGGCATTTATACTTACTGATGTTCATGTGCTTATATGTAACTATACTGATGATCCTCTGAGAGTAACGACCTGGTTTTGACATGTCGCTCATAATCACTGCGCTTCAATTCAAGCTGCTGTCACTTCCCCAAAACAGAATTCAGGAGTGGCCACCACCATCTCTACAGACCTATTCGCAGGCGAGAAAAGCTCGTTTTTTGGACTCGTGCTACGGCGCACAGCGTTTGGAGCACTAAATGATTTTCCAGAGAGAAATATGTTTGGCAAAAAAAAAAAAAAAAGCGACATTTCGTAACACACACGCGTGCTCTTCGTTTACGCAAAGTGGGCAGACCCTGACGCCAATATGCATTGCCACTGGACGGGAAGTGTACCGAAATTGCACCGTTATCCGCGCTATTGGCGCGAATGAATACCGGCGCCATACATGGCTCTGCTGCACAAGAATGACAATATGATGCACGTTTGACAATTATTGGACAAGTACCTCCCAACGCGCATTTTCAGTTAAGTATCCGACAATGAGACATGACACAAACTATATGTCACACGCACGACATGCGTAATCGAATACGTTGGTTAATATTTGCCGTTACAAACATTGTACTAATGTTTGTGGGCGGCCTGCGAGTTACCCCGCATCTACCTCTCGTTCTCGCATACTCACTCAGCTCTCTTATCAGATATTGCATCCGCTTCCTTTTACTTTTTTTTTTTAACTAACCGAGTTCACAGCGGGTTCCTTTTATCTTAAACAATCCTTATGTTCTTTTCTCGGTGAAGGCTAGCTAATCAAATTTTTATTGGTCGCGCTCTCTTGCTGTCGTCATAAAGGTACAAAGGCCGTCAGAGCGACCATATACAGATGTTGCGTTAGAGGCGCGTCTTCACACAAGGTCGGCAACGCTGTTAAGGCGACAAATGCTATTAACCCTTTACGGATGAGTGTTGCTAACAGGCGTGTTTCCAACAGGCAACACTCCAGAAAAAAAAAAAATTTCTTGCCGAGTTTCGGCACTGAGTACGGAGTTCTTTGGATAACACTGAACGAGAGGCAGCAAGCGTCATTTGTTGGTTTAGAGCAGGAACACAAGACGAGGAAGAAAAGGGTTGCCGCGCGACTCGGTTTCTTTTGAAAGCACGGTCATAAGAGACACACCGATGCAACTTTGTTTTCTTTAATTTCGTTGATTATGTTTTTTTCTTTCGGGTATCAGCGTGTCTCGTCCTTAAAAGGTTAACTAAAGATCAGTCAGTGAAGGAGTCGTCACGACGATTACGTTCTTTGATTATGCTCTTTTTCGTGTATCGGTTTGTCTCGTCCTTAAATCGTTAACCAGAGATGAGTCGGTGAAGGAGTCGCACCGACAACTGCCGCCTCCCTTCGCAGAGGTGTCCGGTCTGCGCGAGGCGTCCCAAGTGGAGCGCGTCCAGGAGCAGACGCTGTCGGTGCTCCTGGAGAGCGGCGACGAGCGGCCCCGACAGCAGCACCGCACCGCGCGTCTCCTGCTGCTGCTGGGCTCTCTGCGCGCGGTGCCGGCCACGCTGCTCGAGGAAGCCTACTTCCGGCCCACCATCGGACCGGTGCCCATCGAGCGCATCCTCTGCGACGTCCTGCAGACGCTCTGAGAAACCGCACTGTCCCGCTATCCGCGTAGCCGCCGCTATAGTATACAATCCGAAAGCGATGGACTAACTGGGCAACTCCTTAATGAGGGTGTAACTGCGTATCACGTGATAAAGTGGAAGCTTGTGCGAGTTGGTGATTCAATATCGACATGACTGCACAGCGCAAAAGGCGAGGACAGAAGAAAGGACACATGAAAGGACGGCTGTGTTGCGTCCCCCCCCCCCCCCTTTTTTTTTTTTCTTTTTGTCCTCGTCTTTTGCGCTGTGCAGTCATGTCTAAACTGCCTATCGCTATGTTAAGACTTCGCGGGAATGCAGCTCTCTCGCAAACCCCGTGTCCCGTAAAAACGACTGACTATGCATTATATGGGCGGTATACGAGAATGCTCGAAATATGAGTTATGGGACAAGCGGTCACCTTCGCAGAATATGCAGTTACCAGCATTGTGCACACAATTCAAAGTTTCAGAGTACATATAGTATCCTTGCATGCGACCTATACAGTTATCCATTAAACCAGCACGGCATACCTTAACAGAGCAAGAAGTCATGTTGTTTGCCGTGGAGCCCGTGCCCGGTAAAGTGTTGTGGCTGACTGTACATTTCGTTCTGATCGGGCACAAGGAGGGCAAGAGCACTCCATCGTGGAGTATGCAGGAACTCCCGAAAATGGTGTATCGCAAAATAGAGAGAGAGAAACAAAAACAAAGGGGTCACGAGAAAATGGAGACGAATTGATCAATATTGATCGAACTCGGGAAGCCCTATAGTCCGGAGCCAACGTTTCGACAAGAGGTCATGTCGCCCAGGCAGTGGCAAGACGATCTGTTCCAGTCTTTTTGTCGAAACGTTGGCGCAGGACCGGTGGCTTTCGCCAATGTTGATGGGCACAAAACAAGCAGTTACTCGTTATGGCGCTTTTCTATCATGTTCTTACTTCACATTGTTTCGTGTCCTATTACACCAAAACAAGCATGAATCAACTAGCGTAGCACCAAATAGTGACAAGCAGTTACTAAGGTAGTTGCGCCAGTTAGTCCACCGCTTTCAAAGTGTACCGGAATTACAGGACAATTGCAATCACCTTCGCAGAATGAAGTTGCCGCCATTGTTGTTCTTCGTGCAGTGCAACGAAATTTGACGCTTAATTGCCGGTTTTTGTAACGCAGAACAAGAGGATAACGGGCGCGATATGAAGAGGACGTACCAGAGCTGTAATTGGTGCTTGTGTAAATACGTTAGAGCTTCTGTATGTTATTTATTTACTTTTTGTTTTGAAACCTTATCGCTATCATCAGCTTATTTCAGCCCGCTGCATGACAAAGACTTATCTCGGAGATCTCCAACCACCTTTCTCCTGTGTCAACCCGAACCTAGTCTATTATCCCCGTAAATTTCATATCAATCCCCATCTTATTCAAATCATCAATCGAACGAAGAGTTACTGCAGCGAAAGGAACCCGCAAACGCAGCTCGATGCAGTATACAATAATTAGACCTTATGCGCGAAAACGCTTGCTTGTCGGCAAGATTTCAAAAAAAAAAAAAAAGCAAAGTGTTACTTTTGATTTGGTTGTGGAAGCCTTGTTCACTAAAATAAATTCTCGACACAGTGGGTTTCGACGCTGTTTCGAGCTTCTCGATCAGAAAAGCCTTCCATGTACGAGCAGCAATCCTTTGGTCAGCGTTTCGTTTTCCTATTTCCATGTATTCACTATTCGACCAAACAAGACATCTATCCACCGACTTCTTATAGTTCGCGCGTTTTAAGCACCACAGAATATCTATACAAAGTTTACATACTGTGTTCTTCACCAGCTAAGTCTTGCCCAACGGTTGCCATTCACAAAAAAAGTTGGTTCGCACTTATGCATACGTATACTATCCATCATGCTATATGCTCTCCGCTTTCTGTCCTTCGTCCTCGTGTTCTCCGTTACGTTACCAGTAACGCAGCACCTCGAAATCGGCTATAGCTGAAGATGGGCCAGCCCGCTGTGTTATGTAATAGCACTACACGCTGTGCGCCGGAACTTTGCCGACTAAGTTGACTTGGTGTTGAAGCGCTCAGATAAACAGCACGATATCGCAATTACACCTATGGTGCATGTACTGGCGGGTACAAAATATCACGGGAGCTGCGGGCGCGTGCCAACATGCCTTCTGGCATCAGGAATCGAGATGTGGCACTGCGCATGCGCGTACCTCCACGCTGTCGTCCACGTTGTCGAATTTGACAATATCCAGAACAGTACCCCAGGCTGGCCAGAAGCGGGCATATCGACAGGCACACGAGCACGAAAGGACCAACACCACCTAGACAGCACAGACCCTGCTCACTCTGATCCATGAAGTCGTGCTACCGGGCCCGAAATTTCAATTGCCAAGGCTAACGTGACGAAAGCGGTGACGTCATGGATCGGAGTGAACAGGCCTTGTGCTGTCTAGGTTGTGTTGAAAGGACGCGCATGCGTAATGCCACGTCAGGCGTTTGCTTCGTTAGAGTGCAAGCATGCAGTTTGGCGTAGAGGGCGCACGCATCGAGACACCCTAGTTTCGTGGTTTGGCACGGGCTCGCAGATGTCGCAATATTTTGTCGCCACCTGTACACCCTTGGAAGTCCTTGGCAGGTTGGTTTCACACGAAGTTTGTTGCAGAGAAAACATATACAGTCAAATGCCTTTACAACAAAGCGCTTGGGACCTCCAAAATCCTTCGTTATACAGGTGACTTCGTTGTAAAGACCGCGCACCGTGTCGCGACAATTGGAGCAAAAGTGCAAAAACCTTTATTCAACAATGAACTGAAAAGACACTTTGTGAAAGAACTCGAGAGTTTCGTCTGCCCGCTTCATCCGGCGGAATGAGCGGATCCTATGACATTTCGGTTCACGGTATGCTTCGTCTGGCGAAATCTGGGAGTGACCCAAGGTACAGCCGCAGAAGGGTCGAATTGGCTTCCTTGCCGTCAAAATCCTCAATTCGTCTGTGGGTTCTTCACTGCCTTCACCGACCTTCACCTCCTTCTTGTGGTTTCGACTGTGTTGTCGGTCGTCTGTTTCGAGCAAAGTAATCTCACAGTTAGGGGTGCTGGAGGAGTTGACTATTAGAGCTGCTGCGCAGTCCGGATCTTCCAGCGTGGTCTTTGTTTTGGTGTCGACCGGGGTTCCCTACGCGCACCGCAGTTATTCAGTGGCGGCCACGGAGGGCAGTGGCGGTGTCGTACGTGTGTTCGTTGTAAAGCAATAAATCAGCCGTCGGGGACGCCTTGGTTCCTCCGTTGTATACGGGCAAATTCCTTGTACTGGTCTTCGCTGTAGAGGTGTTCAAAATACGCATGAATGATAAGAATCTGGCCAGGACACACGGAATCCTTCGTTATGCAGGTCTTTTCGTAGTAAATGTGTTCGCTGTAGAGGCGTTCGACTGTATATACTGCTCGTATAAAGCGTGAAACGCAAGGAACTCAGTGCAGTGTAATCGTCTTAAAAGCATCTCTTTCTTATGACAACGAAGTAAGACACCTGAGAAATACGATGACGTTGAGTTGTGCATAAACGTTCCATGACAGCCTTGCATATTTCATTTTTGTTTGTTTTCTGACATTTGAGTGGAATCATAAAATACGTCTTCAAAGCGAAACCGACATTGGTACATTGGTACGCAAACTGTGCACTGCAATTTGGTTGTCGGATTTATTTATTTATTTATTTATTTATTTATTTATTTATTTATTTATTCGTTTGTTTGTTTATTTAGTTCGAAGTGTGGCGCACATGCGAAATAGAGACTGTTCTCCATGTATGCAAACGAATGTCTTAGCGCTGAAGTGACTAAAGCCGTACCAACCTTCTACGTTTCCTCTGAACGTACACCTCTGTTCCCTTCTTAGCAAGCTGACAGTAGAGATAAAGCATATCATGTGGACATTCGGGAATCGGTACGTAGGAGGATTCTCAAAGTGCATTGACATCCACAATGACATCCACAACGACATTCACTATACTGTATGTGTCTCAAAGATCGCTAAGCTCGGACCTATAAATATTGAATGATGCGAAACATTCACACTGCTGATCCAGGGATAGAATCTGCTTTCACTTGAAAGCAGCTGCTGGATTTTGTCGCAACCAGACGCTATACACAGGTGACTGGGTTGCAGCCAAGCAGCAACCATCTTAATAATAGCGCACATGCGCCACTCCGACGCCCAGGTTCACTCAGTCATTTGATCTTTTGAACAAGCACAAATAGGTACTGGTCCGGCCGTCAGCAAAGAGAACGAACTGTAGTAGCGAAACGCTGATGGTTGTCATCAAGTTGACGACGGGTGAAGTTCCAAATAATCCCCGACTGTGAGCCGGAACGGAAATAAACACAACGGCTATGCCGTGCAATCAGTTTTAACTTGAATGTGTCATTACTCGCTGCTACTATACATGCATTACGTGGGCACAAGACTCGACGAAGATGTCCTTCTTTTTCCTCTTCTCCCCCCCCCCCCCCCTCCCCCCGCTGCCCGCTCTTGACGGTTAATCAGGCACGAGGGTACCGTAGACTCATCGTTTGCCCTCCAATTGGATTCTCCCTCGTAAATGCGTGGCTTTGTGCGAGCCCCGATTCGATTTTTCCAAGTCCGTTTAGCCTTTGCATGCGTCGTGACGGCGTGTTTTCTTTTCGTGAACCACAGTAGCGACACAAGTAAACGGTAGAAAGGCCGGCGAGCTAAATGGAGTCGCAGAACCGAAAAAGTGAAAACATGCAAAGCGCGAAATTCCGGAGCTCGAGCGTATACCGCATTCGTGTGTTTATAGTCCAAGCTCGCGCTGGTAGACCATTAAAAACAGTCATGCGTTGGAAATTTAAATATTACATCTACAATGAATGAATGAATGAATGAATGAATGAATGAAAACAAGACCTTGCAGTAATAGAAGCGCCACACAGGTAATGACTGTTGTTGCTTGCTGAAACATTAGCTATTCTGCTGAGAAAGGTATTCCCGCTTTCGCTTCGTGGTAACTTCTACAAGACACAAATCCCACGATTCAGGCACTGTAAATTGCGCGGCAACGCAGCACCGAAATCACGCTCCATGTGGTTGACGCTTTAATATTCCGCAACATATAACGGAATGGGTGGAGGGAACAAGCCACCGCTTCGATACACCAGGCTCCTTGCAGACGCGAAAACGCGGTGTTCACCAGAGTCGCGCGCTGGGAGTCTGATTGCGCCCTTGTGGCGTCAAATCAAGGTGCCCATTGTAGCGCCGCGCGCCGCCGCCCGACCACGGTGATCCTGCCACCGTGTGCCGAAAGGAGGCGGCGTCGCGACGTTGCGTGCTCCACACGCTGTTCCGCTGCTCGGGCGTTGCTGTAGTAGCAACAGCAACGAACTAGTTCGCCAGCAGGCCCCACAAAATCGCATCAGGCGCGTCTCGTTACGCGCCTTTTCAGCGACCGGCGCGACCGGACCTAATTTAATCGCGCCAACACAATCACGCGGCGCGCTCTCGAGCTCGGCCGGCGCGCCCCGGCCCTGGGTCGACGAAAACCCGCGGCGTGTCTCTGCCCTCACATAGTTCAGACGGTTCCAGGCTGACGGAACTCGGGGGCTTAGACGGCACGTCTGACCTTTCTCTATCTCTCTCTACGCGCTTTTCCCTGTCTCGGAAGCGCGTACGGATTCGCTCGCGAATCAGGCGTCGCAATTAACGTCTGCCCTCGTTCTTTGTAGCCGAAATTAGCGCTCTATCAAGCGCCTCTCATTAGATTCCTGTAGCCCGAAACTCGAAACAGCAGGAGCGCGGGCAGGGCAACGAATGGCGCGAATTAAATGGCGCCGTTCGTTGTGAACGCAACGGAGGAGGAAATGCGGAAAGACGCCAAACCGCCTGTTGCCCTCCGACACCGCGAACTGACTCCTATATATCACCGCGGTGCCCCTACTCACTCTTTATTATGATTATTTATTTTTTTGCATACGTTTTCTGGGGCAAAGTTACGTTCTGGGACTCGATAGAACGACATGTCCTGGTGTTTGAAGGGATGAAGGAGATACATGTTTCATTCTGGAATTATATTAAAGATAGGTTGCTGATGTATGTGTGTGTCTTCGATATGTACCGCTGTGAAGCCCACGCTAAGCCGATTAATACAAGTCGACTGCTCATCTATATAGTCCGATACAAGTTAAGAGAAATGCGGCTTTTCCCCGTCAAAGGACGCCCTTCCAGCCAATGGTGTCGCTGTGTCAACGTGACGTCCCGGCCGACATCACGTTTCTGTCGCGCCGCGGTCGCGAAAAAAAAAAAAAAAAAAAAAAGCATGTTCTTCCGCGCTTACGGACTTTCGTGCCATTCAGTCATATCCCAAGGTGAATTCCGTGAAAGGCCTCGTTTGTGTGTGGCGAGCAGTGTTTTTAACACACTCGGTAACGACGATCGCTCTGGCGTTTCGTCTTCGGCGTCACCGCTCGGCGCCGTCGGGAAACAGCCGCCGCTGCAGTTTTGAAGTTTACTGGAATTCAACTCAGTGCTCCAATTGACAAATAAGCCCTTTCACCTCATGTGTAGTAACGGGCAAATAAAGAATTTGAGCTAAGATTTTATTTTCGCTCAAAATAAATGCGTCTTTCGGAACTACTTACGCGTGCGGTTGCACTCGGAGAGACCTGGCTCTACTCGTAGGTGTAACGGCCGCGACGTCACGTTCACGCAGCGACACCATTGGCTGGAAGGGGGTCCTTTGACGGGGAAAAGCCGCATTTCTCTTGACTTGTACCGTAGTAGCACGAACAATTTAGGAGGCGTTGCACGAACTAACGAATGTGTTGTCCTGCAGCAATCGATGCGCATCGCCCACTGCAGCGTTTGACCTTCGCAACCTGTCGAAACATTTGCCTCAGAAAGCACGCTGACGCACCACAGAGACAAATGCCACCACTGGTAGGTTTTCTTGGATGAAGGTACAACCCGTTCACAGGAGGATCGGCGAGGAAAAAAACCGGCAGACCCCAAGCTCTGTGGGATTTGATGTTATGCGAAGCAGTGTGCGGGAGGGAGCTACCAAGTTAACGAAACGCCCATGAGAGCACCAAGACGTAGGCGGCTGTTTCATGACCTACATGACACGCATGTCGTGATATTCATGTCATGAGTCCTCAGGAGTTCGCTTAGCTACGCCTAAGAGACCTCAAGGGCCTTAGTCATGCTCATGACTATGACTTCGACCATCAACCTTTAACCTTTTCCTTCGCTGAGCACATCCGAACCCATTCCATTGGTTTTTGAATGTTAATCTTTATTCGCTGAGTCATTGTCATTTTTGCCGAGCATGTTCATGTTTATGACTTCAACCATCATCCTTTAGTGTTTCCTTCACTTAGTACCCACGTCCGAACCCATTTCAGTGGTTTTAAGGAGTTCATCTTTTTTCGCTGGGTCATTGTCATGAATACATGACACGCATGTGACAATATTTGCCATGACAAGGACATCTTGTAACTTATATGAAGCGAAGTTTTCGTGAAGCGGTATGTAAATGTTATACATTTGTCCATTTCATTCCTGCGTCTACGACGCTAAGGAAAGTGGCGTGCGGGCATGTGCTCGCGCGCACCCGTGCTACAGAATGTGACACACGTGGCGGTCATTCCAACGAACACGTTGGTGTTGGCACGATATAAGCATACGTGCGTAATAAATATCCCGAAAGAAGTCGCAGTTTCGCCCGAAAGGCGGGATCGATTGCGATAGCACACTAGTGGACAGTTATACGAAGTAAGGATAGTAGTTTTATCAGCCGTATGAACTCGTAAACATAGGCATACTAACTAAATTAACAATGTCACGCGCGCACAAGCAAACATGAACGCATCTCACTCAATGACCGCGGAAACTCGCCGTCAGAACGCCGCCGCCCGCATCAACGCGAACTAAGCCATGAAAACACAGGGCACTGAGGAAGGACTCTGCCCCCGCCGCAGATTATAGAGCCACCCTGGCGGGATGGCGCGGCGTAGTACGCGGCCTCCCCCTTCCCCCCTCCCCCGGAGCCTTGCGGCCAGGGAGTAAAACGCGCGCCCTCCCTCGCTCCGGAACGTAGCGCGCTTCCTTGCCGCCCTTGCGTGCGCGAGATTGAGCCGCGATCGCCGGCTCACCCTCGCACGCGTTCACTCGCACATAGAGCATACGGCGCGCGGCGACGATTTTATCTCCCTTGGACATTATACGGAGCCTCACAGCTACGACGACGGCAGGAATGCGCCTAAGTCTGCACATAATTGTTATCGCAGTAAAAATAGAGCGATTGTGGCCTAATGGTCAGAGCATCGGGCTGCTGAGCTGGGCGACCGAGATTCGATCCCACCATCGGGCAAGTAATTCAAACTGTTAGCTATTTGGCAAGACGGCAGCACCCGAGGTCAGGAAAGTACGGGGGCTAGGCTTCGCAAAGAAAGCATCGCTTTAAGGCGCTCTTCATCGCAAACGGCGAGGTACATGTCGGACGGTGTCCATATACTCTAGATAAGGCAGGTGCTTTTTTTTTTCACATTGATTTGTTTAGGTCTGCCTCACCTGCGGATGAGTCGGCCGTTCGTGTTGACGGCGTGCGAGTGGGCTTTAGCAGGTAACAGCGCAGGAGTCGTTCAGACTCTTATCCACAGTGTTCAAAGCAGCTGCTTCGGCGTACCGAGTGCACAGGTTGTTCCAAGATCTGAGCGTAAGTGCATCCGTTTTAGAGCGCAGTTCATAGGCGCCCGTTCCTGCGTTGAGCGTCGGCGTCCCTCGGTGTAATCAAGCGAACGAGCACAGCGAAAGATGAAAGAGTGAACGCGAAGCAGGGGATGAACGATGGCGATACCGAAGAGAGCGCGAGGAGGAAAGCGGAAGATGAGGGTACGGCGAAAGCGTGAGAAGAAAGGCGTAGTGCCGCGCAAGACGTGTTCTGCCGCGACCATCGCTTGAAGATGACGCCCTAGTAGCGCGCACCATCTGTTCAACGTTCACGCCATTGATTAGGCATGCGGCGAGCGCGTCCACCGATACCATATATGGAAATAAAGCACTGCATGAGCGGAGGTGTCTGCCGCGGCTGCTCTGAATCGCGCGCACGCGTCACCGACGCGCTGCCCCTTGCGATCTTCCGATTAGCGAGCAAGTCGCGCCACACTTCGCTCCGTTTGCAACGTGCCGTACGCGACATTGCGCACGCCAGCTAATACATCGCGAAATGAAAACACATATAGAGCTGCACTGAAATTTTGCATTAGGTAGTATCGTAAGCATCCGTGAATTTCTTTTTTTCGGCACAACTTCAGCCGTTATATTTAGCCATGGGGAAGACAGCATTGGAGACCTGGCCAGTGCCTGCGGGCAACTAGCGCTGAAACTTCGCGTGCCAGCAGCAGTGCTGTAACAAGCAATCGGAAATAGTTTTCAGTTACACATGCTGCAATTTTGCTTCAGCAAATAAACTGCTCATCTTGAGGCACATATGCACAGTCCGGCTTCTGACATGACTGCACGGGCACCAGCGTGCTACAGAATGTTGGAGCGCCTGCGGTCCTCTTAACACGCATATAGCCATGACCAGAGCTTGGCTGGATGCATCGGGCTAAAGCAAACGTTGATACAGGCGCGCGTATGTTATCGTTCAAATGCCATCGCTCGTGCTGCTCTCGACTGTTGGCCTCACAAGCTAAACGGAAGCGCATGTATGACAGCCGGCATCAAGACATGCGCTTCTCACCCGGTTCATTGGTCCTCCTGTAGTGATCGTTCGATCGTGTAGATTCGTTCGAGAAGCTGCTGTTCCGGTGCATTGGTCCTTACCGTGTCGTCCGTCAGGTCACGGACGTCCACTACGTGATCGTTCCCACCTCTCCGACTACGCCATCTGCGATCCTGTCCAGTGACGTGGTTCATATCAGCAGGCTCAAAGCTTACCACCCTCCCTCTATTTAAAATGTATAGCTGCACCAAGACAGTGCTTCCCCCGCCGGGGGTAATGATATGCATCTAGTGAAGGCGAAAGAAAAGAGCCACCACTGGGAAAACACAATGAAGAGGACCATGTCATTCTGCATGAGAGCTCTCCACCCTTTCGTTCTGAGCCTTGCATCTCAGTGTAAGTACACCCTGTACATAATTAGGCTCTGTTTTCTTTACATAACAATATTTTCATGGCCTCTCTAGTCGATGGTGCCGACATATTTTAGTTGCACACGCAAGCTGCCGTAGTGCCTCCTCACCAGCACTGGTTTCCCGTATGTCTCAGCAGTAACTACATTGCATTTCTGGCACAGTATGCATCAAAAAGACACTATTGAAGGACCATTAACGAATATTATGAAAAAAAACAAAAAATGGTGAACTCGGTTTGGCATCAGCTTGCGGAAGACTGCGTTGACAAGTATTTCAATTGTCGCAAGAACTGTTGGCGACAAAAGCTTACTGGATGCCCGAGTCAGAAAAAGCTAAATATTTACAAATGTACCCTAGGCACTCAGCCTTTTCAAGTCTTTTTCCTAGCATGTGCGATCATTTAGCAGTTCTGTACGGTTTCACTGGCTGCAGGCACAAACTAAAACAAAACCTTTTTGCGGGACCCACACCCCACTGCTTCTTTTTGGAAATATGCTGCGCCGCCCCATCAGACGCATCGCTTGGTCTTGGTATATATGTCGCACAAAAAATTCCCACACTAACCATTTTGAGTGTGACAGCGACACCCTCCTTACCAAATGTTCCATATTTGTTTCATCCCCTCCTTTTCCCCTTTTGTCGAAAATCAAGAATGCGGCCGGCAGATAGAGTAGCACACTGTGGTATAAAAGTTACAAACAGGGATAAGGTGCCTCAGAAAGGCTGGCCAATGTTTCGATAGGAGGACATATCTTCGTCAAGGCCGCCTTTGACGAAGATAGGTCTTCCTATCAAAACATTGGCCAGCCTTTCTGAGGCACCTTACCCCTGTTTGTAAATTTGATGACAAGGCCACCCTTGTCGAAGATAGGTCCTCCTAACGAAACATTGGCCAACCTTTCTGAGGCACCTTATCCCTGTTAGTAACTTTTATACCACAGTGTTCCCCCTTGATGTTACTCTGGACACGCCCCTAGTCGGGGTACTGCACGATTGCCTCCCAGATGTAGTGCCATCACACATTGCTGAAACGGTTACATACAGACAGCAAACAGTTCTTATTTTTGAAAAGAGAAATATATTTCCACATAAACATTTCCTACTACATAGCAAATGAAGCATTTTACTTCCAAGAATGCCTGTCATAAGACAGTGATTATGCACCCATGGGCACCAGGAAAAAAAAAAAAAAGAGGCAAGTCCTAAAGCTATATAAAATGTATATGACACTTCCACAGTATACTTGAAATGTTCACAACGAAATCGCACAGGGAAACAGTGGCACAGAACTGGATAAATCAGAAATAAGTCCACACTGCTACCATTGCTGCAAGATCACCCAAGCCTCACAGCACCAAATCCAATGCAAGAATGACCTACTTCCATGAGTGATACTGACTAGCCAAGTTTAGCAATGTCACCTTGACATCATGCAACTGAAGTAATAGAAAGTGCATCGCATGTGAGCTCAAAATGGTGTCCTGCTGCTGCGCTCAAGGTCACCGATTCGTGATACGACTGAGGTGGCCACATTTCGATGTGAGAGGAATGCAAAAACACTTATGTACAGCCACCCAAAAATCTAATAATATTGCGGAAGTGTAACTGCGTGGTGTGTCACTGGCCTTGTAGCGGTGAAGAGGGCAAAATCAGCGACTGTATGTGCGAGCGTGCAAAGGCGATTTCCAGTTCGAGTGCCGCCTGCTGCCCTGTTTGCTTGAGTAATACTTTCTACTACAAAGCCGCTGACATACTGTGCGGTGGCCACTCACGTGATATATTACCATTTTTGGAAGGCTATCTATTGCTTTGCAAGCATGTTAAATAATTCCAGGTGGTCAGTATTATTCCAAAACCCTCCAAGATGGCATCTCGCATATGCTTTGAGACGTTGACTCATCCATCAATCAGAAAGCTTCATGTGGCCTCAAAGATAAAGGTCGTGATGTCAAAATTTCCAGGCAGTTATTATCTAATCAATGTGATGGCCTCAAAGTCAGCACAGCTTGTAAGCAGAGGACTATGTGACTGCCTAGGACAGTGGGCCCAGCCATTTCTAAGTACTCATTCAATACTTCAGTTCATAACAATCAGGCTTGGCATTACTCAGTGTACCTCAAAGTCACGTGCCACAACCTATAATTATTTCACCAGGTTCAGCCATTCTTTGCACTAGACACAGCAGAATAAATTGTGCACAAGCTGCTGTACACTTTCTTGCATTAAAAAAAAAGATAAACAAGCATTTGTGGCAGTTCTAGTTACTAGCTTTAGCAAAACTTGGAAGCCCTGTTATTGGAAGCACGGTTATGTATTGTAATGCGGCCTGCGTGCAGGAAGGAGGCACAGACAAGTACAAAGGTCAGTCACCTACAGTGCATACAGGGGGCTGTCATCTGGACATTTTGCTACTGTCAAACTTGTCATCTTGCCTGCTCTGGTTGCCTCAAAAGATGGTCACATCCCCTCTGAACATCTCAAATGAAGGCGTCCTAGAACATGGCTTAATTCAATAGAGTCCAGGATATTACCAAAGCTGTCACATTCCCATGGAAACAACAACTTGACAGGAGCTGACAAAGATATGGCAGTTTAAAGTGCATGCAATAAGAAACATGGCAGCAAAGAATCAAAGCTGAACTGTCATTTTGATGACTGCTGCATATGCTCTGCTGTCACACATGTTGTAGAAAGAGACGCACTATGCTTGAAGGTTACCATTGGTACTAAAAAAATGGAAGGACTAAAGTGTGAGGTGACAACAAACAAGCTGTGATAGTTTTTACCTTTTGTTGTTTCATTTGTCTACTTGCATTTCCTACGAGTCTCTTAGAATAACCATTAAGCAAGATATCCCTACAGTGCATAAAAATTACTGACTGGCAAGTTTGGGTTGATTGCAGTTATCAAACCACAGACATAATCTGCCTCACAGATACAGCAAACTTTTGCAACTTCACTTCAGCACACACAGAATTGGTTCGAATAACCCAAGGGCTGAATCAAAGGCACTGTAGTGGTAGTACCAGAAATCCACACACAAATTTTGCCTCAAAGTACTCTTATGACAGTCTGCACCAAAGCTATGAAATGGACATAGTACAAATGACATCGCAAAGCTGAGTTGCTCTTCTGTGCATTTTGATTTAGCCCTGTCTCAGAATTTTTTTTAAATGCACTGCACGGCAACACAGTATGTATTTCTATTTCAGCTATGGCAGTCAAGATGACTATGTGCATAAAAAATGTGTGAGAAGCCAGGTGTTTTATAGACAGTGTATTAAAATATGTCAACACACGACACGGGCGATAAATAGAGAGCGAGGGACACGGAACAGGACAATGTAGTCTGCACACAGCATACACATGCAAGTTGTTGAGGAACTGGGTTCTCAACAAACCGTACTGCATGCGTGGCTAGCTTGCGCAGACATTTCCACACAATTTACCTAGGTTTGTGACCCCGCCCCCCTCCCCCATTTTATTGTACATTTTAAATGTAACTCGGCTTATGCATTTGGCTCTGCTGCTGAATTTGTGTGCTATTTGCTGTGAATCCTTTCTTGTTTTACTTAACCAACATTTGACATCTCAAAATCAAAGCAAATGCATGGTTATCCACTGAAAGTCTCGACATGATCAAATTAGCAAGAAGTAAAATTAGCAAAAGTTGAATGTAGGTACAGTAGCAGCTAATAATCAATAAATGCGAAGGAATGCTTAGGAATGGCAGCAAAAATAAAAACAACTGTCTAAGATATGTAAACATTATTTTTTAAATGCTCTTTTTCATTTTCATTCCTGCCAAAATCATTCGCATTTAACTCACGTGTCAATGCGTGACTAGTCACTCGATCGCTGTAGTGCAAATACACATATGTAATATGGTATAAGAGCTAGCAATCAACCGTATCATCCTGTGTTGATGACTGTTGCAATCTGACTGTGTGTTACAAAGCTTCCATGTTTAAGGTGGCTCCACAAATAGCCTATAACTTTGTATTTTCTTAACCTAAATATGAAAGTAATTCACTTAGAAGACAGATGTGTTACGAAGAGAGCAAGGAGTGCTCACAAGAACTTGATTAAAAAGAAGAAACATGAGGCATATGTTAACATGGTCGCAAAAATATAGTGTGCACATGGTACAAAGTCATTCAGAAAATATCACAAGCGTAATGTGAAACTGCACTACTTCTTACAGTTTTAATGGCCTTCCCGCCTAAGCAATAAAAAGGAAGCTTCTGTTTATTGTGAGAAATGTACCTCTTGTTCAAAGGCTCGAACTATACAAACCGTAATTTTATACATCATATTGTTATACTCTAACAGCCACACCACTGCCAGATAAACACCAACAAAACAGGAGTTGTCATCTAGCAATTATGGCGTCTTCACAGCTACCACTGGGAATCACAGCCCTACCATATGCACAGCACAGAAGGCTGATGGCCATACCATCTGCATTGCAATAGCCCTAGGATGGGACATTTCAGCATCTATATGCAGGCTGTTGTTTCACAACTGCCTACTGCTGTTTCTAAATGAACACCTTCATATTTAGGACAAACACAACAGACTGCACAGAAAGAAACAATGAAAGAGAGAATGCTGTACTGTCCTTTATGCTAATATCATAAACACAAACACATCTGCCAAGCTTGCTGATTGTTCAGCTGTATACCATTAAACATCAGATTGATTCAGTTCAAATGTGCCTGGAATTACCCGACATTCTGACAATTGATGCACCACAGGTAAGAAAGAATGACATATAACAGCCTGCCACTGGCAATAACAAGGCCAATAAACTCAACTCATACTTATACTCCTGTTTTTGAGGTTTATGAAAGTTAGCCACAAACATGACCTAAGGTGAAAGACTGAGTATTGGCCACATTTCTCTGCTCTGCGAAGCCATTAATTTGAACTGACCGAATTAACTGAAAAGGCTGTTTGAATTAGCCAGCTTCAAATTGTTTTCAAAGCACAATGGGCCAACTAAATTTTAAGAATGGTTTGAATTATTGTAAGTGAACTGTGCTAATAACGATGCGGCTGGGCCAAAATGTAGTATGGAATAGAGCACTGCACGGGCTCGGGCCCACGGGCCGGGCCGGGTAGAACAGTTTTTTCACGGGCTCGGGCCGGACTCGGGCACGGCGTGTGCTTTTTGACCCGGGCCCGGGCCGGGCTCAGGTTTTTTGACGCGGGCCCGGGCCGGGCTCGGGCTTTCTGGTGGTGTGCATATAACGTGCAGCGAGTTATTCTCGGGCGTCTCAACTCTGAAAAATATTATTTTTCAGTCTCGGGCCGGGTTCGGGCCGGTTTCAAGTCGGGCTCGGGCCTAAGGTAAAGGGGTGGCGCGCCGGGCCGGGCGGGTAACGTAGATTATTTACGGGCCTGGGCCGGGCCCGGGTCTCGCCATATAAGTTTTGATCGGGCTCGGGCGGGCCGCCCAACGTAAAAACGGGCCCGGGCCGGGCCCAGGCTGAAAAAATCGGCCCGTGCAGTGCTCTAGTATGGAAGCATCCGTGCTGTATATATTGCACTTTTTCAGCCATGCAGCCACCAATATTTGGCTTTAGTGACTTGTTCTGTTAACTGTTGCTGTAAATCAGCTTAGCCAACTAACAGGGAAAGCTTACAGCTGTATTACTTTTGTTAATTTTACTATGGATTGCACCACAGCTATGAAAGAACATAAATGGAGTAAGGGAAAATAAAAGAAGGGATGAACGAAGAGCTAAGTGAGACACAGGAAAATAAAAGCAGTAACTGGGAAAAACTCAGGGGTACAGCCTCTCCATAACCCATCCAGGCACAGCCAGTTGTGCCACCCCAGATGGGCTGCCCTTTCGAAACACAATGCGGTCGTGCAGACGTGAGGAGTGTCCCTGCCAGAACTCCATGCGCGATGGGACCAGGCAGTAACCTCCCCTAGAAAAGGCCAGCACCGCAGCCATAGTTAATAACGGCTACAGGCAGAAGATTTCAGTGGTCTCTTTTTTTTCAAAGTGTTAGCATTCAGCTCCCTACGTCACAAGCAAAGTAGCACAGCTCTTTGTTCAAGCAAATATTACAAATTGCTGACTCTAGATGCTAGTGCTTAGTGCATATTGTACGTTTATCAAAATAAGCAATATCTTCCACTGGATAAGGCACACTAGCGGCACAGCCATATGCTTGTATAAAAAAAATGCTATGCCACAGTAATGTTGGCATGTCTTGTGTTAAAAGCTTGCATAACAGTTAGGAAAATGGTCGATCACAGAGTGCCATTGCCTAGATTCAGGGACATAGAGAATCACGCCATCTGAACACTGATAACTAAACATGCCATGTTGCTCTCCTACAATCAGAATTATGTGTGACAATTATTCTGGCTCATAAGTCCTGATGTTAACACTATGTGCAGTTAAAATGACAGCAGGATGCCATTTTGTTAACAATAAAAGACATTCCACAATGTGTTTAGTGATCAATTGCAATTGACTGCCGCACGAGTCAAGTGCAACATTAAATGCAGAAAACATTCGAGTCATATGCCTAATGAACGTCGAGGTTCAGCCTTGCTGATAAGACAGGATAAAACCTTGAAGTGTAAAAAAAAGTTGCACTTTGTGCTTGAAAGTTTAATCGTATAATTATGAGAGGAATAAAGAAAAAGGCAGGGAGGGAGGTAAGGGAGGCTAAGGTAACTAGCCTCAGCAAAGTGGTATGGTCACTCCATTTCGTAACGAAATAGGCATAGCCAGTTGGATTATTACCCCACGAATGATGACTTCAGAAAAGTGTAAACCAATCATTCTTCAAAAGATTGTGGAAGTCTCGATTTGCTGAAGTTAATGAGCTGATGAATGTTTATAAATCTTCGTATTTCTACTAACTTTTAGACGTTCCAATCCTAAGCGGTGTTATTCAGCGAATGTGAACAATTAAAATCAGCGGAGTGTTTTCAGCTACGTTTTCAGAAAGTGCTTATTCAGTGCCCGACATTCTAGCCACTCGCTAGCATGCATAATGCTCACCACCAAGACGGCTTTGGAACTTCCTTGCTTGAATCCTTGTATTCTTCCTCCAAGGCTTTAAACTTAGCCTCAAGAGCCTGAAAGATGAACAGTGCCATGTTAATAATCGGTTACATATTGCTTCAAGTGCAGTGTTGACACCTAGAAAGCTTTGGCTGTTTCGTCCGTTCCTTAATATTTTCTCCCATTTTTGTGTTTGCCATATTATAACATCATACCAACAAGACCAGCTAGCAACCATTTTGCTGTTTTACAAGTTTCTGCTGACAAGTGCACCAGTGTTATTCCATACAGTTAATGTAAAGACACTGTCAAAAACCTTACATGTAACACAAAAGTGATCTCTTATAACGCTATCCTTACAACTATGCTGATGTAACTGAGTAACACATCACAAAGTGAATTTTCCAAAAATGAGCAAACTTGGCTGCAAGCTGAGATGCCCAATGGTTAAAAATATAACCGATCTTGTTCATATAGTTAACCCATGGTCATTGTTACAGCAACATAATCCTTTCTAGGTCTCAAAAAGAACTTGTCCTAGGGCAAATTGGTGTCTAAGTTTGCTATACATTATTCTGCTTTGCACAGCTTAAGGAACACATAACAACAAGTACTATAGGCAAATGGCACTTGTCTATCTGTCCTTTATCTGTTTCATGATTTTTAGGTTGCACCAAGCAGAATTACATATGGGAAATCCTTTATAGGAGGCACAGCAGGCCTGCTTCTGCGAAACAGCACAGCACAACCCACTTATTCTATGATGCATCATTTGATACGGAACAACAAGTTTTAGGTTGCTGAAATTTCCCTGAGAAATGTCACGTGTAATTACATTATGTCTATGTCCTTCACATATCAGAGCTAGATAGTTGCAATTTCAAGAAGTCAACACAAATTTCAAAGAGAAATGGCCCTTGCAGCATACAAGGAAACAAGTCTAAAGGTTAGTTCTAGTGCGCATAGTTGCACAGACATCTTTAAAAGTTCTGAAGTCACAACATGTGTCACTATAACTGTCACTTAGATGCTTGCAGGGGTTGCTTTGGTACTTTCAGTGCTGCGAACACCTCTGAGCAGTACGGTATTTACACGATTGTAGGTCGACCCATTTTTTTCAAATTTGGCAATCCAATGTTGGGGGGTCGACTTAGAATCGAAACCGAACCGTGTACCGCTAGTAACGGCAAGAGAAACGAGAAATCAGAGGCGCTACGGCATGGTTACAATTTTGCACCTACGTTTTTATGGTTACGGTAGAAGCGTAGCGTAATAATTTACTGTATTGCATACATTTTGATTGCGCGCACCACGAGCGCACGGCTCTTGTGGGAGCATTGATCATGGAAGAGCTGCCGTTTAGGGGGTATTGGTAGATGGCGGAAGATCCGCCGTTTCAGGGGTATTGGTAGCTGGCAGAAGAGCCGCCGTTAGGGGGTATTGGTAGTTGGCGGAAGAGCCGTCGTTTGGGGGGTATTAGTAGTTGGCGGAAGAGCTTTTCTTTGAGAGACGATTGTTTTCGATGGCCGCTCGCATCTGTCACTTCTGCTGTTGTGCTGAATCGTCGCGCCTGTCATGAGTGCCAAGAACTTTCGGCGCTCGTTCTCAGCAGCGTTCAAACGGGCTGCTATCCTCCATGTTGAGGAAACTAACAACTGCGCAGTGGGACGCAAGTCTGGAGTCAGTGCACGTGTGGTGCGGCAGTGGCGGCTTCAGCGCGAGAAAATTTGGCCTCTCTGGCTACTGTGTGCGGGTGGGTCCTCTCTGCGTGGGGGGCTGTACTGCGTGATGTCGTGGTGCGGTCGTTCGCGAAGTGTGGACTCACTTTTGATGACGACGTGCTTTAGGACCGCAGCAGCTATGACTGCAGCAGTACCAGTGAGGTCAACTCTAGTGACGATGAGTAGTCTTAGCAACCCCATCAATAAATTTCCCTTGTGTGAAATGCACTCGCGTGGTTTTTCTCCCCCCCCCCCCCCCCCAATTTTATTTTTTTTGAGACATGCAATTTTGGGGGGTCGACCTACATTCGAGTCGACTTACAATCGTGTAAATACGGTATCTTTCAAACAGTCATCTCTAAACCACTGGGAGACCTTCGGTATGTACAATGCGTCTCTGCAGGGACCAGTTTGGAGATGCTGTCAAACATCATCTATCAAAAAATTAAGTCATAAGTCTGAAGGGATATTTGTGTCTGCGTAGAAATGTACACTCAACATTGATTCATCTAACTGAAAAGAAGAAGCAGGGCTACTGTCGAAGCTAACTTCTGCATTAAGTTGTCCTCAAATAAACAATGTCAGAGCCCTTGTTCCTGACACAAAAAGTAAATAAAATGTGGCTTACAGATAAAAAGTCTATGCTATAGTCCTGAAGAATGAAAATATGAATTGTTCTTATTGCCATACTCTGCGAGTCTCAAACATGTGTCAGAGTGGGCCATGTTGATCATTGGCATGCCTTGCATTAAAGAAATGCACGTGTTTGAGGAATTATGTATTCTGCATGCTTGAAAGTGGCATGCTTGGGTTAATCAAGAGGGCAGCTTTGGCAACTAATGACTCATATAGCAAGTGGGAGCTCGTGGCAAGTAGGTACTCGGCATCAGTCACATGGTCTGCACAGGAGTTCAGACAAGAGGCCACACGCGACCAGCAGAGGCCTGCAGAAAAATTAAAAGCAAGTTCAAGCCACTCACAGCCCGGGATTCCAAAGGTGCACTTTGTGTGGACACAACAGCAGCCAGCTGCGTCAAACGCGGTCTGCTGTGGAAGTAGCGCTCGGACACCTCTTCAGACACCTTCTCAACCGTGCCTTCTACACGAACCTGGGGCAGAGGGAGTATGTAACAGTGCCTTAAGCATGGCAGCCAGTGCAGAAGTTCATTTTCTGGTGCTTTGTGACACTGGCCTTCTGAAACTGACTTAGTCTCCACTTGCTTTCCCTGTTAGAAATGCCTACGCTTGCTTAACTATCCAGTTTCTTCATCATCATGGCAGGCCTGCAGAAAGTAGAAACCTCTTTAAAACATGTTATCGTTCAGCTCGTTCTTCTAACAGCCCTAGAACACATGCCCATCTTACAGGGAAAGGTTGCTGATACTCAACTCTGTGCCAGAGCCGCCCAGCCATGCCACGATTGCAAACACAAATTATAGTGTAAGCATGACAATGATAAAATAACACAAGGCACTCACATCAATGAAGCATGAGTACTAAAAGCAGCAATTGCTTACGGGGCACTCATTGTGGTTCATGGCACAATGCACAAGACCATCTTAAAGCAGCAATAAGGTCATGTATATGAAGTAAAAGAAGTGCGGTAAAGCATCAGCCTAAGAGATGGGGTATATTGTGATATTAGCCTAGGCTTGCAATTATACTGTTTGCTGAGAGCTTATTCAAGTAAATGCAATCACAAATGCGGCATCATTGAAGCCTGCAGCAAAACAGTTGTTCATCGTATATGTATAACTGATGAAAGGTACGCAACCATGAAAAACATGTCAATACTGTATTTCACAAATAAAAAAAGGGGGAGCAGGCGCAGACGTCTGATGATGCAAAAAAAAAAAAAGCTTTAAATGAGTTGAACTAAGGACACCCATGCTTCAAGAGGAACATGAAAGAGGAATGCTGCTAAGTTAAGCTAGATTCAAATATTACACTTATAAGACACGAAAAACCTCAGTATTATTACCATGCATGGAGAGATGGTAAGCATGAGAAGGCTTGCAAGAATGAAAGATGGTTGGCGATGGCAACTTGACCTTTCAACACTGGCTGCCCTCGACATCATGACTTTGGACAGCCTCTGCCTGAAGCTAATTAACATTGTGTTGATAAAATAGATTTACGTTGCATTCTAAAGAAACTAAAGACCCAACTTGGTGAGTTTTGATAACCTTATTAGCATAGAAATGGCCCAAACACGCAAAGATACTTTGTAATTTGTGATGTAAAACTCATGTACTGGTGCTACAGTTTATGCACAAAATTCAAGGGAAGCTCTGAGCTTCATTTTTTCAATTACTAGTAATCAATCCTTTTCCTCCTAATAAATAGAAACAATGCCTTGAATTAATACTTCTTGATCCTGAACTGATTTAGTGTCCCTTTTAAGTATCCTTGCAACCTCAGTAAGCAACATTCTGGATTGAACCACACTGCAACATAAAACTTCTGTAAAAATGTTAGCCATATACCATCTGACAATTTTCTTATTGTTACTAAACAACAAATGCAATAACTGACCAGAACAAGCAAAGGGGGGCAACAGTTTTCCAAAGCAGGTCTTTTTTTTTTTTTCATTCAACATTAAAAATTAATTTAATCAAACTCTGGGGTTTTACATGCCAAAACCACGATCTGATTATGAGGCACGCTGTAGTGGGGGACTCCGGATTAATTTTGTCCACCTGGGGCTAACATTAAGAAATCAAGACTTACCTGCCGGTAGTGCCTGTCCCAGTAAAACAGCAGACATGCATTTGGATTTTCTTCCTGAAATACAGTTTAGAGAACTTTGTGATTATGAAGGCCCACAAAAGAGGAGATTATGGCACTGACTTACCAGCTCCCTTCCCTTGCGGCTTTCATAGTTTGTAAAAAATACGAAGCCATCTTTTCCGAAGCCTTTCAAGAGAACCATTCGTGATGAGGGGAATCCTGATCTGCGAATAATGAGTGAAACAGTTTACAGAAGCACTGCTGCAGAGAAGTCAGTCTGGGCTAGCATGTTCTAACCAGTTACATTACAATGGGCTAGGGTGAAAAGAGAATAGGAGACAATTGCATTCAAGAGGCATGTCAAGAAAAGGTGCGTGTGAATGTAAAGGTGCACCCAATAATTTATAGGTCAAGAAAAAAATTTGGAGGATGTGGGTTTGGTTCCCACTGGTGTCAAGTTGTTTTTTGTCCACATTCATTTCCACATACCTTATCATTAAATAAAAACAACAAATATTTTCCCCTATGCTTTCCTTGGCTTCATTATTTGTTGACTTCATATAATTGTGACTAGCAAAATCAGGCCCCTTGGTTTCTCCCCATCTTCACTTTCATTGGAGAAATGGAACTACTGAAGTTCATTCCATTTCATGCAAGCTAAGAATTATGGCCACAAGCCACACTTACAGGCATGATGCTGCCATGCACCCACGAAGTCAACACTGCATTTCCAGGTGGCAAAATACCAGCAGAATTCAGTCATTCACCTGGTGCTGAAACCATTTACTGTGAAGGCAGCAGGTTCTCACGGCTGACATTTTCCCTTTCTGAAGGACATCTTTTGCAACACACATAATGTCTTCCTCACAGTACTGCATTTTGTGGCCTCCGAAATGCATAGATGCCATTATTCTGTGTGGAGTGTAAAACCTGGTACAAAGTACCAAGCGTGACTGACACAGTAGCACAGTGTTAGCATGTCTGGCACATTCATATGTAACCCCAATGTGCTGCAACAATTTCAGTGTTACGCCCCAAATAAAACCACTGAATATCATGTTCTCTTTTTTTAGCAGGTCTATGTTCTTTAGACATAGTTACGAGTTGACTTATGTGTACAGGCGTTATGTCATGATTTACTGTTTCATTATGCATAACAGAGATGCGCTTACTGGCACTACTACTTAAAATGTTGCCCTGCATATGCCAGTTTTCTGGGCCATGGAGCATCTGCAGTGTGACCAATGCAGTTTCAGTGGTGGGCCCTTTAAATTTTTCGAATAAAGATCAGGGTGAGGAGGTAGCCTAACAACATAACGATGACTGTTGTTGATGGCTGAAATAACAAGGACGATGGATGTACAGACACAGCATACACAGTTTCCAGCTTTTAACTCAGTAAGTTGAGTTGTCTTCATGGTTTCCACACAGTAGCGCACCCAGGATCTATGCTACAAGGGGGGGGGGTAGCAAGCACTTTGCCTACTACGCAATTTCCTTGATTTAGCCAGAGGAATCCAACAGCAAATAAAATGCCCAATAATGATAATAATTTATGGACACCAAGGATGATGACAATGTTTATTTCTTCAGCGTCTTACTCAAAGTAATTTAAGAGTGAATGAATAGATACAAGAAAGTGATAAAGTGTTTTTGTTAATAAAAAAAATTCGACCTCAAGCCACCTCCTGAATTGTAATGACAATGTGAACAGAGCACTGAAGGTACACGTTGGACTGGTGGGGCTGGACGTGTGGGGGGGTCAGGTTAACTGGGCCTCAGGAAGAGGGGGGTTACAACACCCGAAACCACCTCCCCCCCCCATCCCGTCGGTGCACCCATTTCCACATTGTGCAAAAGCAAGGTTCGATGTGGAAATTTTCCTATAGGTATATAAAGAGAGGCGCATCGTTTGCTGTCGTTTTTTTTTTTTTTAATAGTATTATGCCTTCGAAAGGCAGAATTCCTTAGTAGTTGCTGGAAATGCCACCATTTTCCTGCCAGCCTCCAACATAGCACCAAATATTAAAGCTGTGCTCCTTCCCCACTAAAATAAATGTTGACTGATATAACAAGGGGCATTCATAATACTAAACCTGATAGTTAATGTGTTAATCATGAATGGAATGAACGTAAAACCCCAGAAAGAAGAAGATGTTTCTACAGGCACACAGTATTCATGACAGGATGATCAGTAAGATGAAGCTGTGTGGGCAGCAATGAGCTTTGGTGCTGCAGTTGTGAGATCTGTGTTGCAGTACCATGCTGCTGCTCATTCGACATAGCATAGTAAGCTTTCCCCTCATTCTTTGCCATGATTAGATGGAGAGTTAAAACAACTGTATGCAACCCCAACACGACACTCTTCCATCTTAAATGGCTTGTGGGAGTTATACAGCAAACGCTATGTGATCGGCTTAAGATCACGTGACGAATGCTAGGATCGACCGATAGTGTGCATCGCCAAAACGGCGGTACCTGCTGATTTCACCGCAGCCTGGCTACTCAAGTACTCACTTTGTAGTAGTGGCAAGTGTGACTGCGTTTGGTTCGAACATGAAACCGGCATCTTTAACTTCGTTAAACCATGACTCGAACAGCTCGATCGGATCCCGTGTGGGCAAGTCCTTTTCTAGAAGCGTCCCAGACACGTACGGCTTCCTCATATCTGAAACGATGCATGCATATTCACTCGTATCAAGACTGTCAACGGGAGACAGATTACGGAAATACCTGCGAGCTGCACAGACGTCATGTTCGACGGTTGGTCTGGTTGCCTCTGAAATTTTCTCTGCAGCTGCTTCAACGAAAGTCGAGGGATTCGCATTCTATGAAGCCAGCTGCATTATCGCGTGATCCGACCTTGAGAAGCGTTTGAAAAGCAATTTAACTGCTTAATTAGCCGCGTGCAAGCTGCGCAGCAACAGTACACTACAACAACAGGGCTACGATAACAGATGACTTTGTTTACAACGTGTTGCGCTATTCAAAGAGTAAACAAACACAAAAGAAAAGATGAGAAAATGATGATGATGAACTAATGAAAAATATGGTGGACATAAAAATAAATTACAACTTAGCACTGCATTTTTTCTAAAGGTAACATTTAGGTAGAGGATCTCGTATCAGGTCGTTTGGTTTTTAGGTTTATTTAATTACTTTAATGATTTCACAAGTACCGACATTCTTGCCTTAGGCTGGTCGATTTTGTACAGCGAATCTTTATTATATGCTTTATTCTAAGCTGGTTCTTTATTCTATGACGATTCCACAAAAGAGCTGCCCAGAAAGCACCCACAAACTTATCGGCAGTGCGCGAGTGCAGGCAGTGCATGAATGCATGTGCTCACTGCACAGTTACGAGTAATTTCTTTTTCTTGTTCTACTTATCGACCATCGATCGAATGTTTGCCGTGTTTCTGTTTACCGGTCAGGCACCTGCCCATCCCACGATGAAAACGAAACAAAGTGCATGTCCTATCATCATCAGCAGAAAACGAAAATGTAGTTGATTCATGGCTAAATGCACGAAAGATCTCAAGACAGCCAACGATAGCCAGTTCTCTTGCGAGCGGCGTGCGTGTTCCGTTGCATGTGCGTCAGGCCGTGCTCACCCAAGCAGTGGGCAGAAATCGCGGGCACATTGATCGTAAGCTTCCTCGGTGCGCCGTAAAATAATGTTTTCCCTTGGGCAAGCACCATCGTACGCGCCGCGCAACGACGGGACGTTTTCCGGTCTAATGAAGGCTCTGTACAATGACCCGTTCAAATGGCAAGTGATCAAGAGCTGGTCCATGTTCTGTTTCGGCGTCTACCTCGCTAAAGAATTCGCGGGTGTCGACCTCATGGCTCCGTCGCCGGCAGTATAAGGGCGTCCGCGTATGGAGTGGATGTCGCCCATTTTCGAACGGGCACGTAAGTTGAAGTGCATTTATAGTTCAGTACTGTATTGTTAATATCATGGTTGCCTTTAATTTCCGCTTATTTTTCAGAAACAGCAGCGCAGTTTCCACGACCACGGCTGTCGCTGTGCTGTCGACGCGAGCTGTGTCACCATGTAGGGGAGCCTTTGGAGCCAGCCGAAGTCATCCCCGAATTATAATGAATTCGTGCAGTGGATCGCTGAGCGGGACCACGATGCCACTGGATGCTCTTTCGTCTATGACACATCTTAAATAAATCAATTCTGCATTTTGCTGCAGCCATCGGTTGTATCTGTTCTGTTTTCGCATGGCACTCTTGACAAAAGTGCACAGTAGCTTGTTGAAACAACGAATCCAAAAGTACATAGAGTTTCACACTATAGTGAGAACTCTCTGCAAAAATATAAGTAAAAATCTGCGTTTCAGTCAATGCATGCGATGTAAAACGCAGCGTTCGCAAAAGCTTACGCTGCGGTAGATCACGGATATACTTAAATCAGCGCCTGCTATAATTTATATAATGTGGCGCGCGAAACAACGCATCATCCCGTCATTGTTTTTACTAAAAAAATTATATATAAATATATATTAAAGGGACACGCAGTTCAATGGAAAATGGAACTGCTACAACACATACAAAAGGAACACGGATATCGCGTCAGTCAAGTAAGGTCACGTGACGTCCGCGCATGGCGTCGGCTTCGGTTTGCGACAGTTTTTGTCAAAAGGGAAACTTCTGTCGTGTTTTTCTTCGTTTGTGCGTGTTGAACCTGGGTTGGCGCATAAGTGAGGGTGAGTACAACGAAAACATTTACGCGGGGCGTGTGTCGCGTTACCTGACAGCTTGACAGCCTCGCTGACGCCAGTGCGATGACTGCGTGCATGACGCTGTTTGGTGCGTCGTGATGTAGGCCTAACGCGTTTTCTTTCAGATTTCGTTGTTTAGAGCCGCTTTTACAGCTCCGATAGTAATTGAGAATGCTGGTGACGCGGTGCTTTAGTCTTGCAAGCATCTTATAGCGATGTGCTGTGGAAGACGACGACTTGGGTGCTTCGCGAGCCAACTAGCGTGCGGCAGTACTGCGGGACGCTCGCGCTGTAAACTTTTTTGACTGGAATACTGTGTTTGTAACCACTTGTTGCACAATTAGAGTTACCGAAGTGACTTTAAATAAGTTATACTCATTTAATGTGCGACCCGCACATGACAAGCCCTTAAGAGTCTTTGTCGTTGCAACGGTCGTTTAACTCCCGCCATGAGTATTGACATCGAAACGAGCGCTGTCAATCAACGGTTAACTATGCATGAATGTAGGGCTCACTGTCATTTGTTTCAATTTTTCGCAGCTGAACCGTTGTCCATTCGTTGACAGATCCACTGGGCACGCCATGTGCTTCAGTATTTGAAAGAGTGCGTAAAAGGCGCTCGTATTCTTTTCTTTCTTTCCTTTTGTTGCAATGTTTGCAATGTCATAACGACCAATAGGTGAAGAGCGTGTGGACATTTGCGTTCAATATCGCAGTGATGGAGCCGGCGGACCAGCCCCCGCCGGCACAACTGCTGGAAGTGTGCTTATTGATTTTGGCCTTTTCGTACGCAGAATAATGAATTGACAAGATGCAGGGAGCGGGGCGGAAAAAGTTGGTCGAGCTTAACCCCCATCTGACCTGTGTCCTATGCGGCGGCTACTTCGTTGATGCGACCACCATCATTGAATGTTTACACTCATGTAAGTTGCGTGCGTTACGGTTTCCTTTTTTTTTTTTTGTGTGTGTGTGTGTGTGTGTGTCACATGCATATCCTTGTTAAAAGGTACACGCCGGCATTTTATTTACCAGGACGTACGGTTGTTAGCGTTGCATGTTCAATACATAAGCGGTAACCTTGCCATAAAAAAGACTGAAGTTTGTTTCTGCACTCGCCGAGCGACGGTGACTTGGCTACCAGACCACTCTATGAAGACATTTGTGCGAGATTTCCTGCCGAAGAGTTGAGATTTCTTGCCGGCAAAGCCGCAAATATATATTATGGCCTCAGAATTACGCGGCCTCAAATATGCAGATGAGGCCGCGGAATGAAATAAGCTCCCCGTTAACGCATGTCTGTGTAGTTCATTAAAGGGACGTTTCTGTAATAATTGAAGGGCTTGAATGTTTGACCAAGCTAACTAAATTTGATCAGGTTGGATTCACTAATATAGGCAGCAGAGTGTTTTTGATGAAGTGTGCATAGCCATTGTTAGTCTTTTTCACCTGGAGACAGCGGGTAAAAAACTTTATTGGGGGCTGGCAGATTTCAGTAACAGGCTATATTATAATGTAAGTTTGGGTGTTTCAATTTTAGCGACACGAAGTTGCTTTCTGTGACAGCACATATTATTAACTCAAGTTAATTTAACACTCCTCATAACATTTAGATTCGTAGGTGATTTTCAATTTTCAATCCATGCAAAAAATAATCTGGCATAGTAACCGTGTGACAAGTTCTTTTTACATAGTGCCATTTAACTGAAGTCTGTTAATATGCCATTGTTAGCTTTTCTTATGTTAGTCTCTGTTGCGACATCAGTGAAAGTTGCCATTGTTAGTTTTTGTTATGTTAGTCTCTGTTGCGACATGAGTGAAAGTTGCACTTAAAGTCATTCTGCGTAAGCATTGTTTACTCATCAGTGAAAAATTTGTTAGCCATTTCATTATCTGACAGAAAATGCACCAGCAATCATAATCCTAATGCCCTGTGCCATAACAACCATTTGAAGGGCATCGTAAGAAAGCTGTGCATTGTGAATGCTAAGAGAACTGCAATGCCTGATAGATAGAACCAGTTGATTTACTTCATTTCTTGGAGTGTTCATTCAGTTAGAATAGTAGGTTATGTGGAAGCCACAGGACGGGCAGCTAAGGTTAGTTTTGTCTAGGGTTGTGCGAATATTCTACATTTCAGATAAGAATAAAATAGTCCTCTCTATTCAATTCATATTTGATTCGAGAATTCACTATTCGAAATCGGTCAATATTCGTTTCTGTTCAAATATAATGGGTAACCACTGGTATTGAAGTCTACAGGGTGAGGTAGTCATGCAAGTAAGAATTGTTCCAAATAATACAGCTGCATGGGAGCATGACGAAAAAACTTTGGCTCAATAATTTCCAATAATTCAGTAAAATTGCCTCACTTTTAGGCAGCCTATATACGAAGCTGTCTCAATTTAGGAAAAAGCATTTTATTATTTGGCCTGCCTTCAAGTTTGTACCAATTTAAAACAATGTGCTACGGCTATCACACGAGCATGCAAAAACTCTTTCAAGCAAGCAGTCTTTTACCAAGTTTAAAGACTTTTTAATGAAGAGGTGTTGCGCAGCGGACACACGCCACCGACGATCTCATTTTAGTGTTTCCTTCTGGACACACTACTGAAAGCATCGCGCTGTCGTTCAAAACAAAATCGGCCAAAATACACTGATGTATCTCGAAATATAAAGTGAAAACTTATTGTACTACATGTTCTTAAAATAAATTTAACAACGCCAGATTAATACCCCTGTCACATGGGCACTCGAAAGTCTTTTGAGCAAAAAGACTTCTCCCGAAAAAGAGTTTCACCCGCAGACACGCGACAGGGAGCGATCTCTTTTTCAGAAGCGTTCTTTTCTGGAAGAGGAGTTCGCCGATCTCCTTTAGGGCCGAAAAGGAGTAGCCTCGAAACCAGTGGGCATGAGCAATTATCATATATTAAACAAAATAATCGAATGCGTAATTTTCTGTCACCTAGGCTCATCATAAAAAATAATGTTATGTCTCGCACAAGGTGTAGTAAACCCAGTAATGCTTATTTTCTTACTCTCGTAAGCAGGTCGAACGGGCTGGGGATGTCACGTGATGACACTCTTTAAACTACCATAATAAATCTTTATATTAACGTTTATTATGTTACATTTATTTGAAAAACATAAGTTTTTGCTTTATATTTTGAGATAAATAAGTTTTTTTGGCCTATATTCGGGGGTTTCGAACGCTAGCGCCATGCTTTTGGTAGTGTGTCCAGAAGGAAACACTAAAAGGAGATCGTCGGCGCCGTGTGTCTGCTGCGCAACACCTCTTCATTCAAAAGTCTTTCAGCTTGGTAAAAGACCGCTTGTGTAAAAGAGTTTTTGCGTGCTCGTGTGACAGAGGTATTAGAAACATTAATATAAAGATTTAGTGTAGTAGTTTGCAGAACTAGCGAAGTGCACGTGCCTATCTGGCAACATTGGGATTCTTTTTCTAGCGTTACGGGGTTTACTACACCTTCTCGGAGGCGTAAAATTATTTTTTATGATGATCCAAGGCAACAGAAAAATAAGCAAATGTCTATTTTTCTTTAATACATAATTGCTGGCGCCCACTGGTTTTGAGGCTGTTCCTTTTCGCCGTAAAAGAGATCGACGAACTCCGCTTCCAGAAAAGACCGCTTCTGAAAAAGAGATCACTCCCTGTCATGTGTCTGTGGGCAATACTCTTTTTTCTTTTTTTTTAGGAGAAGTCTTTTTGCTCAAAAGACTTTCGAGTGCCCGTGTGACAGGGGTACGCGTTGATGCATCACACTTCTCCTTCAATGGAGACAACACACATGCATTTGCTAACGGGCCATTACTTTGTCTCATAAGTTATTGCTACTTGACAACTGAAAACAGTTCTCATTTATGACTGCCTCAGTTAAGAGGATGTCCAATTGCGAATAGCATTACATGCATGTACGAAATAATCTAAATAACCTTTTTTTTTTTTTTTTCATTCGAGCAGGCTCTATGCAATTTTTTTTCTACTTCAGAAAGGAGAGAAGATATTTTTGATAATTGGAGGTCATTTTTCTGGAATACTTGTATTTGATGAGAAAATTATGCTATTCGAACACTCTTAGTTTTGTGTGAACTACATGGGACATTTTTACTTGCCCTGTTTCCGCTGCGAGCATGCATGCTTTCTTTGTACCGTTCACCACGGCCATGCAAAAATACAGCACGTGGTTTTCTTTTTCTCTCTCTTCTTTTCTTTTCACAGTCTGCAAGACGTGCATCGTAAGGTACCTTGAAAAGCACAAACTGTGTCCAGTGTGTGACGTTCAAGTGCATAAGACACGCCCACTTCTGAATATCCGGTGAGTGGGTACAGTCAAGATGTGCGAAGTGCAATGTGGCCGGAATTCCTAGCTCACAAAGCAGAGTAGGCAGTAAGCTTGACAAAGGAGATTGTATGGACTCTACTAAAGTGAATGTGGCGGCTAGTTGGTTGAACATCTTGAACTAGGGAACATCGCGAATGATGACGATGCAGAATAGGCACACAACAACCGCATGCAGCGCTGCTTGTGGTTGTTGTGTGCCTATTCTGTATCCTCGTCTTTCGTGCTGTTCCCTCGTTCAAGATTGTACGGAAGCCTGTGATTGTAGATAGCTGTAGCATAAAAGCTGACTGCGCATTCATTCGATTTTAGTGCCTAGTCCTGTTTGCATTGTAAGCTTACCAGTACATCTTGGGAATGCTTTACTTTCTGTGCACAGAATGAAGTGCTGTTTTCTGGGCTTGCAAACATGGATGCATGCACGCTGTAGCCACAAAACATTTGTTTTCTTTTTTTGCCATAGCTTTCACAAGAGATGTCGGATAACTTGTTCCAAAATTTATGCCACTTCTAATGCATAATTGTTTGAATGCGTTGTTTGTTCTGTAATGGTGGTGTTACCAGTGTGGCCACTCATATGGATTGAGTGCAACCCTTGCTCGATTAGTGGCATGCAGTCACGTTTGCTCTCAGATGTCAATATTTTAATTGTGGAACTTGAAGAGATAACTTACAGATGAACAAATAATGTTTAGACGTCTTTGTTTACCACACCTTCAGCAATGTTACTGTGACGTTGTGTGGTAATGGTAGAGACTTTTTTGTTGCAGGGTGTGGAAAACAAACTTCTTAAACTTCACATAGACAATAGAGACTCGAAGCTAGCATGTCTATGTGTTGCTCTGTGTGACACTCATCTCATTTATGCATTTATTTTTACAAGCAAGTTTTTCATTTCTGTTTGTTTCCTTGCATGCAGGTCCGACCAGACGCTCCAGGATATTGTGTACAAATTGGTCCCAGGCCTCTTCAGAAGTGAGTGGCAGTATCAGTTTGAACCGACTTGTGTATGTTACCATAACAAAACATGAAAGAACAACCAATGTTACCAACATTTGTTTTGCATGGTGCATATACCCAGAGTGCTGATACCTTACTGCATTGTTCACCTCGCAAAAGGGCACTTGTAACAAATAAAGAAAACAATGTAATAAGGTTGGCTCTTAAAATAATTGAAAATTATTTGCATCATTCTCATGCACGTAGTCATGCAAAAAACATCATTGTGCAAAAATGCTACAATTTTACTGTTACACCAAACAAAAAAAGAAAAGAAAAAAAAAGTGACAAAACAAGAACATACCTGGAAACATGTCTGGAACAGGTCTGGAAAGTAAGATGGCAATCCTGCCACTGCGCTCTGACTCATAGTGGAGTACCTTATTTAACTTAACTATCTTGTATTTTACAGAGAACCAAAAAAAGAAGTGTAAAAGGTATTATGTATGCATACAAGCGCTGAAATAGTCTCAATAACCAGCTGCTTTAACTTCATTGTACTTCAAGCAACAATTGTAGCTCACAATGTCCGATTACAGTGTTTACCTGATTCTAAAGCCCACTTCTTTAGATTTTATTTTCCAATATAATTGGGCTGGAAATTGCCCGCGCAGTGCAGTCGGACGCGAATCCAAGTCTGTGTTTGCTTCCGTGCCGGCCCATACTCATGCGAAGCGTGCCGCTATGGACCCTGTGTTGGTGCGCACATCTAGAAAGGCCGACAATGTCGCACTCTGTTCGTGTAGCTAATCAGACGCTAAGCACGACTGTGTTGGAACGCGAGCGATTTGGCACTTGCGTTGCGGGCTGTAATTACCGATTCGCAAGCGCGCTGAAGCGAGCAACACGGTGAGGAAGAGCAGGGAGCGCGCGTACCTGCTAGCAGACTAACCGGCAGCCATCGGTTCTTGCACGACCAGTCGACATCGTCGACCCAGTTGACATCGCCAGATGCACCCTGCTGACATCGTGACGACCGCTGGGGATACAGGGAAGGACGACGGCATTTTTTTTTTTTTTTATTTTGTGGCGCATCCACGGCGCGTAGCGCTTCAGTGATTGGCATCGTTGATCGTGGCGGCATTCTGAACTTGATGCGCGTGTTTACTTGAAATGTTCAAAAAGTATCTTAGGTGGTTTAGGGGCCCTTTAAAGGGTTAATACAGGCAGTTCACGTCATGTGAGCCATAGATGTACATTTAATTTGCTTTACATCACATATGACACTACTGCAGCTGGATATCGCACCACTCCTCTCATTGTGCTTTCAAAAGAAACCGAGTCGAGTGTCAAACTTCTTCTTCGTCTAGTCTTCCTGCTCTAAATCAACAAATGACGTTTGCTGCCTGTCATTCAGTGTTGGCCAAAGACATTTAGCCAGAAACTTAATACCGAAACTGGCAAGAAAAACTTTTTTTCTGTTTTGCTGCCTGTAGGCAACACTCATCAACAAAGGGTAATGCTAATGACGGTAGCTTGTCACTAATGCAGCTTTGGTTTTGAACTCGAATTTAATGTGTGTCATTTCAAAATTAATATTTCCAGAAAACGAGTCTGCGCTAGAATCCAGCAAATATGGTACCTCTGTTAATATTCTTAATGTTGTGAAATTTAACTGTAATGCCTGTAGAATATATACTACTATGAGCTACCCTAAGATGTTCATTCGTGGCCAGAGCAGCTTATTTTTGTGTAAGGTTTTACTTATGGCACTTGCTCCATTGTTGATTCTCGCAAAAAAGAGAGAGAGAGGGGAGAATTGGGGCCTGCACTTCGCAACAGTTTTTTCTATTGCATTTTTTTCCTCCATTGCACCGAGTGGTTGATCTTGTCAAAAAAAGGTGCACAATGACATGCCCTTGTGAACAACAATTGCAAAATCTGGCTCCAGGTTTTGCAATTCTGCAACATATAGAGTAGCAGTGACATCACATTGTGCCAACTTTCTTCCTCTTTTTTTGAACAGATGAGATGCGAAGACGACGAGAGTTCTACGCCAGCTTGCCCCCATCTGGTCAGTTGTTCCCAACACATTAACATGCTTGCTTGAACACATTCATTAATTACATTATGCTTAGTTCATTCTTTTTTTTAACTTACAAATACCGCTGTCTCATTCTGAGACATAGCAGGAGTGAGTACAGAATGTTTAACACTATGAACAAATAAAATTAAAAATACATACAACAAAATTCAACATAATATAAGAAAACCTTAACAAAATAAATGATTACGCAATTCTTTTTCGAAATGCTCAATACCAAGTCTGTGCAGAGACCTATCAACTTTATTCCATAAATCCACCTGAATGGAACAATGTTCAGGGGATCAGATTATCGAGTACAGCGTGCAGAAGCTGCAACGAAAGAAATGGGCACCAGAACAATCAAGCCGGTGTGAACTATCTTATGCAGAGGGATAACACGCTCACAAGTGCACTGATGTTCGAGAGACTGCAACATTAAAACGTCGCATGCGAAGTAGGCGAGAATTGCCGGTCATAGCGACGAAAAATGAACCTGATTGCTTTTTTTTTTTTTTGACAGATTCTAACATAGCTATGTCATGCTTGAGGCGAGATGACCAAACAACCGATGCATATTCAAGTATGGGCCTAACATGCTAAGGAAATGAAACAAAGGACAGGTTGCATTTCACACTGCAGACAATGATTTACTCGCATGGAAATGTAGTGGTTGTAATTTCCTAATGTCGTAAAATGGGTTCTCACAGAGTTTAGTATCTTATTTCTGCAAGCAATGTTACAATAACTTTATAAGCGAATCTAGCATACATTTAAGATATTTTGGCTTCAAGAAAGTTATCATTGTCCCAGATAATTTGTAATAAAGGTATTTTCTCAGGTTTTTTTTTTTCCAGAACATATCAAAGAGGTCCTACTGTATCGCACAGGATTAGTGCCATCATTTTAAATACAGGCTAATCTTTATGTTACAATATCTGAATATTGGGGCGATACAAATTTGGAAATAGTCTCATCCAGAATACATCAAATACAGTGTGTTCTAGTTTAAAACGACTCAAGTGCGGTCCTTGGCTGTAGCGGATGATCCGAATTTCGTAGCCACTGTAAGATTTCTTTCACTCAACAGAGCATATATGCGGTATACAGTTTTGAAGTTAGAGGTCGAGATATTATTCTTCCGCGACGCTGTTGGATATCTGTGCACTTGAAAAGCATTCATTGTGCCGTGCAGTGATTGCTTACAACATAGGTGTAAAGAAATGATGTGCGAAAATTTGCAAATTCCAAATTGATGCTCTCGACAACATCGTTAAAAAGAACAGTCATGAAAGCTATCGGTGACTTCTTGCTTCTAAATAAGTAAACAGAATGTCTCAGCTTCGCATTCATGCTTTCGCTTTCGTCTGTTATGGATTATACACATTTCAGATGTACGTATATTTGAAGAAGTCCCAACAATTCGTATCATTGAGATTCTACTAGTATATAGGGAACCAGCTCCTGGTGATGTACGTCATGTTAATAATTGAGAGTAATAGTCCACCATTGTTAACAAAGTTAATTACGCTGCATTTGAACGTGAAAGAAAATGCAGTTGAGGCAGTACCATATGTTTATGTGTATAGTCTGCCACCCCAAGAATTCCAAAAATTTAACAGGGAAATTGTGGTGCGGGTTTTATGCGAATTTTGCCTTGAGGGTGTGACTTCACAGCAGTGTGAATTTCACCTTATGGTGTGGCTTTACAGCAGTGCATGCCGCGCTGGCGTGAAGTCACACCATAAGGCAAATTTCGTGCTCAGTTCTTTCTCCCTTCTTTTCTCCTAGTTTTTTGCGCTACTTTCCATTATAATGTCTAACCACCAACTAACACAGCAAAGCAGCTTGCTTGATCACATGGAGCCTGTCCAAAATACCGCTGGTAATATTTTTGGTCACTTTTGCGTGCATCGGCTCCAGAGATGCCGGTGTCTACGGGCAACAACATAACTGGCACTGTGCCAAAACAGCTTGCTTGGTACAGAATCAAGACGATTGATCCTAATGCAATATATGAAGCCAGTCATTCGAGCATAACCTTTTTCAGACATCCAAAAAGGTGCCGATGTTGCTGCTTTCCGTATCGTAATGAATTCCATGCAATTTAAAACCAAAGCTATGGAAGAGCGCAGTTGTCCTGTCTTTAGCAGACGCCGACGAGTTAGTCGCATTTCCACATCACTGTGGTGTGAGCATGAAGCGAGCGTCCTTATAAAGCCACGATCTCATTGAAAGGCTGTGGGCTCGCATACTGGTTTCTTTTAGGCACAAGGGTTCCGAGCTGGGCTAGTTGTCTTACGTATGTTATGGTGAAGCAGCGCAGACGGCTGAAAAACCAGCAGGGTGATGTGCTTTTGTGGCCTCACATGGCAGCGGTGAGCTGCCACGTGAGTCCACAACAAAGTGGCAGCGAGCAGCTGAATAAGTGCGCGCGGGTGGTGATAGATATAGAAATGGGGGATAGATAAGCACAGCTCGGTGCGGTGTCTGGCTCGGCGAGTGAGCTGCCACCAGGTAAAAATTGTGTGCAAGTGATGCTGCTCCGTTGCCATTTCTGTGGTACTATTTCTGAATTCAAGATTTTGAGATATCTGGAGTCCAGCGCAAGAAGTTTTTCGAGATGAGAGGTGAAAAACACATGGGTTGAAACCACAGCCTGGAAAAAATTTTCGAGATAATGGAGTTTGAGTTAACGAGGGTTTACTTATTTGTACATACATAAGCTTATTTCTCATGTCCACCAGCTGCACCTTCACCTTATAATCTTGATTGTCTAATAATGGAATAGATACGGCATCTGCGGGAGTGTGGAACTCTCTCTGTGCAGCCCTTTTACTCAATAGGGTGGTGACACTTGGTGGAGCATGTTGTCTGACTTGTACAGAGCATTTAAATGGTTATGTCAGACAGCAACTAAGTGGTACTCTAATTGTAAGTGGGCTCAAATGTCAATTATGATGCTTGATTAACACCATTTCACTTGCTTATTTTCATAATGCAGCGTTAAAGCTGTTTTCCATGATCCTAGTAGCACTGCCAGAGTGCCATGAAATGACTAATGGAATGTGCCATGAAATTGTTCGCACTGCGCAAATCCTGTGCTGTGGGTGATATGTGGGCGACTTATCCTCGCCCACTTTCTCAGATGGTCAGATCTTGTTAGCAATGCACTCATATCTTGGCACAGAACACATGCTTGAAAAGTTATCACTACTTTAATCTATAGCTCTAGCTGATTCTCATAGTCCCCTTATATTTAATTCTTGAATAACTTGAGAACTTTCGCTCCACAGAACGCTCATCTAGGCCGATATCAAGCGAGGGAAGAGGAGACGTTCGCAATGTTGAGCGGCTCATCTTCAACCGTGAGGATTTGATCAGCGTGTCCCTGGAATACAGTGCCCGGTGAGTCGACAAGCAAAAATGCTTCTTGTTCACCTGCTGACTCTGTGCAGTTGTAACTATTTGTGACCAAGGATTGCAGACTGTGCCAGTGTCGTCGAACGGCAAACGGCGTGCGGCGAGTTGCCGTGCCGGTAACGTGGACAGGCCTTAAGTGTGCACTTCGGCGTTCCTTGCATGTCCCTGTCTGGAAAGAGTACATCATTATCAATGATACCGTACAAAGCTGCACTATTTGCATTGGATGAAGTATGCGTGAGCGATCGGCTGGCTTGGGAAGCGGACGAGGCACTCGCGGACGGCTACGCCGGAAGCTCGCTTTGTAAATGGCCTCCGAGCTCACTCACATTGTGCGTCGTGCCGTCTCGGAGGCCATAGTTTGTCTCTTGCGTCTGCCGCTACTTCCGCTGTCGGCGCTGCAGTCTGGCATGCTTGGTCTTGTGGCGCCTAAAGCCCCTATATATAAAAAGTAGCGTCACGCTTTGAAGAATGCCGCCGCCTCCTCGCACACCCTGTCCGAGGCCGACGCTCGTCGGTATTGGCCTAATGGCATCACGTGGACCGTCGCGCCTCCGGGCGCTGGCTGCGTTTGTTTATGATCACACTCCATTGCTATTTTCGCCCGAGAAGCGTCTACCGACTGGCGAGGAGCACAACGATAGCGGCGAACACAGTCGGCGATCGTCGAATCTGATCAGCGGCGAAAGATAAACAAGTGCACGTGTTTCAAGCGATGTAGGCGGCGCAACAGTCGAAAAAGGAGCGCGAAAGAGAGGAGGAAGGAAGGCGGAGAAGGCGAGTGTTGCTACTTCTTATATATAGGGGCTTTAGTGGCGCCGAGCGAGCGTGAACCGGCGGCGCAGTTGTTCTCTATGCCGCCGCCGGTCGGTGCTGACGCCAAAAATCCGTCGAAGATTTCGTGCTTGTGGTTGCGCCTTTACAGCGCAGCAAGAAGCTGAAGATTATCAGTGTAACCGAAGAGCTGAGGAACATAGCCATTGACGGTAGATAGGTGGACGAGTCGTGCATCCGCAATGGAGACTTGTTTTTTCAAAGATTTCAGCATTGTTGTATGCAGGTTGTAATTGGGCGTGCGGATTATACCGGGAGGCGGGTTATACTGTGGAATCTCGTTGATACGATTCTGCATCATACGTTTTACAGGATAATAGGTTTTTTTCTTATACAGTATAGACCACTTATAACGTAACCGCTTATAGTGCAGGGCCGGATATAGTGCGGTCTTTTCAGACTCCCGTTAATTTTCCCATAGCACTCCATGTATACACGTATCGCTTATAGTGCAGTTGCGGGAAACTAAATACCGGTTACAGTGCGGCTGCCTGGGAGTACGGAGGTCAGCGGTGACAGCGAACGCTCCCCTCAAACGGGCGCCCCAAGGAGTGCTCGAGGAAGAAAGAGAAACGAAGTGGAGGAGAAGAGCACGTGGTGCGAACGAACAGCCAGTGAGGCTGAAACCAAAATCTTGAGTGCGAGTCGTGAAATGTCACGGCGCGTATAGCGAGCGAGGGCCACGAAACTGCCAACGCCGGCCAACGCTCGCTTCACGATAACGGCAGTAAACGAAACTTCAGGGAGCGGGCGGCGCCGGCACAGCGCGGCGAAGGGCGCACGCGGAGACCTGTGGAATGTGAGGGAGGAGGGCAGCAGGGAAGCGGATTTCACCTTGGCAACTCCGCCGCCTCGGTGGCTCCCCTCGCCCTCCCTCGTAGCTCCCTCACTTTCGACTGTCACCGTGCGCGCCCGCCGCCGTGCAGGCGCCGCCGCTCCAGACGGCCCGGCGCCAGCTCCGCGAAGTTTCGTTTTCTGCCATTATTGGGAAGCGGGCGTTTGCCGGCGTGGGCAGTTTCGTTGGCCGGCCTGGGAAAGCGCCGCTGCTTCCCTCTGCGCCGTAGCCGCAGCGTGCAAAATCAACACGTGATTAGAAAGTAGAGGAAGCATAAAGGAGAAAAAGGGTTCACTGCCATTTTCTACGCGTGGCTACGGTAGCGTGGAGACGTCGGCACGTACACGCATGTTCCGGCGCAACGCAGAATTGGCGACCTTGCCATTTGATGAGAGAGAATGAAATGTCCGCCTTGGGGTTTTTTGTTTGCGCACTAAATTGAGGGGTCTCTCCTAAGCTTTTACTCCATGGCGGTGCCGGAGCAATGCCGGTCGGAGGCGCTGCCGTGCGATTTGGTTCGAATTAACGAGATTCGACTGTAAATATAATGCAAACGTTCTAGCCGCATTCCTTGACTGTCGCATACGCGTGGCGGCTCGGTGCACATGTTTTGCATATGTGCAGGCCTTGAAAATTGTTGCTTGGGTTATAGTGGCGGTACCTCTTATAGTGCGGATATTCGCGACTCCGGCGACTGACGTTATAAGCGGTCTACACTGTATATGGTTATGTTCGGATAATGATACCGTATTTACTTAATTCGAATGCGCTCTCAATTGTAACGCACACCTGTTTTCCGTCACCAAAAGAGAGAAGAAAAAAAGTATCCTTTACAAAATCGCGTACCTCATGCTTTCATACAGAAATAGTTAAACCTGCTTATAACGAACCTCCATATAACGAATTCCTGGATATAACGAAGTTTTTCGATTCCCCGCCGTTACTCCATAGAAGCACATGTATTTGAGATTCTACATAACGAAGTGGCAGCGGGAGACCCCCTCGATATAACGAATTTCCCCCTCCGACTACCTAGAGATTTCGCCCCAAATTTTGTCATTTTTGCGCGAGCAGCAACCGGAAGCACCTTCTCCGCCGCGATGAAATTCGAAGCGAGCGCACGTGTGGGTGCGTGCATGTGCGAGGCGGCCCTGCATCCCTCGACCCGGCGATCTTGCCGCCGCGGGCATGACCTTTCCCTCTCCCTTCATTCAAATCTGATCATGCTGCTTGCTGCAGCTGGCCTAGACCACCAAGCCGGCACTCTCTCCTTTTCCAGCTGATGTTGCCGACGCGCTGGTACACGCTGTGGCACATCAGACTCGATGAGCGCGGACACGCGCTGTCAAACGCTGGCGGCGTGTGGATGCGCCGCTGGCGAAGCGAGCGAAGTGACCTTGTGCTGTTCTCTATCGCTTCAACTGCAAACTGAGCGCCGAGAACACACAGCACGCAGAAAGCTACGAGCCGCCGACGCACCTACACTGCTAGACTCTGCCCCAACGCAGATCGCTTTCAAGATACGGCCTGCTCGACCGCGCGCCGCCCCGCTATTCCTCCTCCCCCCCCCCCTCGCTCCCTCGCCAGTGCCTCGAGCGCAACGGAAGAAGGCGCGCTTCCTCCCTGCTTTTCTTGTGCGCGCGAGATTTAGACGCGGTCGTCGGCTCCCCTCGCACGTTTTCGCTCGCACATACAGCATACGGCGCGCGGCGACTGCGTTATCGCCCTTGGACTTCAGGGTACGGCCACGCTAGTGGCAAAAACGCGCGTCAGAAACGCGCGGCAACGCGTCATGTCTTGCGGGGCAAAAGCGGCAGTAATCGGGGGTCTTGCGGCGTGCCGCGCGAAATGGGTTCTGCGGCAAATGCCGCGTGCCGCGAGATGAAGAACCAATCAAGAGCGACGAGGGTGACGTCACGGAGCCATCACAACCGGAACGCCGCCGGTCCGCGCCGGGTTTTCAATCGACGATCGTCGTCTCTTGCATGAAACAGCGAGCGCTCGCGGTGTTGCTCGCCCGTTCGGAGAGCGCCGGAGATCTTATCGCGCTGCCGCGTGGCGAGACGCGCGTGTCACGGTGGCCTCGCGGCAATGCGCTGACGCGCGGCAACTTGCCGCTCGCTGCATGACGCGCGCGTTTATTGCCGCTAGCGCGTGGCCGTACCCTTATATACAGAATATCTGTGAGCCAAAACCAATTTTAGGGCCACATCGCGTCATGGACACCATCTTTATATAGCAAATACGGATCTCAAGGGCCATAATTTTGCTGGCGGAAACCGAAAATGCGTCATAGTTGTCGCGCCCGGCACTTTGGGTGGCCAATGCCATCGTCAAGCCACCAAGCCAAGCGACATGAAAAGTAAAAATGGCCGCTCGGGCCGGCGCGGGGTGCCAGTTCGCAACGTATGATGCAGGAACGGTCCCACAGTTGCGACGCAACAGCGGGGTTACCAATGCATTGAGTTCTATGGGAGCTGTGCCGGGACCGGTCGAAAACGAAGTAACAGCCGGGAAAACGCAGCCCCCGGGAACGTAACAGCAAGGTTCTACTGTAACACTATACGACGCTACGACGCTATCGTGACGCTCGCTCTTCGTTTGCGATGCCTCGTGCTTGTGCGAAACGACACGCGTCCACGCATCCGGTACCTGGTGTGACATTCCGAGGATGAGTGCTTCGACGAAAACGGAAAACGGGTGCGCGTTACAATTGAGGGCGCGTTAGAATAGAGTAAATACGGTAAACGTTTATTTTTCGAATTTTCGTGCCGAACCTGCATATAACGAAATCCTCTTTATAACGAAGTTTTTCGGGAATTTGTCAATTTCGTTATATCCAGGTTTAACTGTACAACTTTCTTTCATTTGGAAAAACAAAGATTTACTCCCAATGCACTAAAGTTGCGATGAGTATATAAAAAAGTCACAGTTTTGCCCGAAAGGCAAAGCATCGATTCCTGTAGCAAATTAGTACACAGCTATACGAAGTAACGATAGTAGATTTATTGGCCGTATAAACTTGTAAACATTTGCTTACTAACTAAATTAACAAACATGGTGTCACGTGTGCACAAGCAAACATGAACACAGCTCGCTTGATGACCACGGAATCTCGTTATCAAAATGCTGGAGTGACGTAGTGCGGCAGCTGCGACAAGCAAATTGACGTTCGTGCTAGCACGCCTCTCGCTTCAACGTGAACTACAAGCGTGGAAAACACAGTGCGCGGCGGACTCTCCCCCTTGACAGATCGCTTTCAAGATAGGGCCAAGGCGATCGTATCACCGAAGTGGATTGTCGCAGAATACATCCTGCTTCAGTCCACTGATACCCTTCCATGTTGCTTTGCTGGCAAAAACCCTCTCCTGTTTGTGTCAGTCCCGCACGCCAGTTTCGGGTTCTCTGAATGCCTGTGATGTGGCCCGATTTCCGTCCGTCTCCGCACACACAATCACTTTCCTTTTAAATGCGGCATCATGATGAACTCGGCACTTCATGCTGATAGAGCCAACGCAGAAAACGAGAAGACACGCGGTAGACTAATGCCTAAGCACATGTACTATAGCACATGGAGGAAGCTACGGCAGCTAATCTCAAAGCGCATACGGGGCGGCCATTTTTAAATGCTGGTGGCGATATGGTAACGCAGATTTAGGGTCGTACTCGATTCTAACGTGCGCGCAATTTTTGCACCAGTTATTTGAAAAAAAGTGTGCGTTAGATTCGAGTAAGTGGTACGTTTTAATTTCTGGTTCCCGTGAAGATCGTAGTATCATCGAGATTCCATTGCATATGATAAAATGCGGTAGTTAGTCCTTCATAGAGACTTTGGGGCATAAAACTGTATCTGTATCATTATTGTTACAACAGAGATGAATGAATGCTAGTTAAGTAAGCAGTCATCCGTCCAACATGGTGGTGGAGAGTTGGACATCATACATGGTGACAATGAGTGTGAGCAGAAATCAGTAACACACTTAGAGGAAGGCAGATTCCCAGTCCATCACAAAAGCACTTCTTTTAATCGCCTTGGTATCTCAATGATAGCAGTACTCAGCTGTGGAGCACAAGAAGATGGCTTCGTTTTCTGGCCTTGACGGGTGTACAATTGGTGTGGAGTGCATAAATGTCTACTTATCAAGATCTTGGCACACATTGATGGTTGCAAAGTGGCCACAATTAATACAGTACCATTCAATACAGGTCTTTCATAGCCTAGGTGCAACCTGGGGCATAAAGTGAGCTGCTTCTGAATCGTGTATATACTCTGAGCATTTCATAGTGCGATCTGCAACGCTTTCTATGAAATAACTACTTCGTGTGTCACAACTACAACTTGGGGACACAAGTTTCCATCACATCACTGTTGATGTGACCACACTGTTGATGCATTGTGGCCACTGGTCGCAGAAACGTTTTACTTTGCTCGTGTGGTGATAAATGGGTTTAGATCTTCGAGGTATTTCATGTCATAAATACATCATATTTTGCAATGTAAGAGTACAGTACTTAATTTTACGTTGAATTATATGGCATGTGCAATCAACCACGAAAGTTCATGGACCGCTGGATCCAAAATAAAGCTGAATATCTCCGCAGCCTGGGAACATAACCTGGTAGTTGCATTTCCAGCTTGCACAAGTACATGTGAACAACATATTGTTGTAAGTTTTTGCTGGCTACAGTCACAAACAGCTCGGATATTCACCGTTTTCTCGGATCTAGCGGTCCGTAAAATTTTGCGGTTGACTAGACCTAATATATTTCTCTCATACTTGACGCACTACCTTCTGGTTGCAGATTCGAACAGCAAGAGAAGTCTTCGTAGCTTTTGCAGTATCTCCTGCCTAGTATAAACTGAGTATAAGGTGTTACAAACATGCAGTGTAGAGAGGCAGCAAGGAAGTGCAGTGCATGCTTTAGCAGACATATCTCTGCCTTGCTACTACTGAACTAAAGTTCATGATTGTTGTTTTCGATTTGCAGGGATATTCTGCCCATTCGACCATTGTTGCTGGGGCCTCCTCTACCCGAAAGCCAGGAAAGTGTAAGTTGCATACTGCTGATGGGGTGTTTTGCCACAACAGCCCTTTGAAAGATATGGTGGTCTCATCCAACATTGTTATCATGACCCAGTTACACCCAACTAGGTTGCAATAACAGGTGCATGCCAACAGGTGCAGTTATCCAACTGGGTTAGGTAGTAGACTCATTTGGCATTTATTTAGCACTTTTTCCCCTCTGCACGTTAAGCAGATACAAGTGACCTTCATGAATTCGACCTCGGTTAATTCGACTTTTTGATTAATTTGAACTAACTGGAATGCCCCAGCGAAAAACAATACATTGTACTCAGTGGAAACCCTTCCATAGTAAATTCAAAAGTTTGCCGCTTCAGTTAACTTGAATCCAGAGTTGCCAGATGCCGCCGAGGAAACAAGCGAATAATCATCCCAAAAGAAGCCCCAAAAAAGTGGCATGACTTTTGCGAAGAAGCCCAAAAGAAGCAGAAGTTAAACAAATTTTTTCATTCTTGAAAATAGTTAAATTATAGCATGAAAAAAATTGCAGAAATATGAAGGGAAGGTTAAGAAATAACTTCAATAGTTTTTACAGAGGAAATATGTGCAAGAATGAACAAAAGTGGAACCTCGTTGATAAGATCTTTGCAAGAACCAGAAATTAAAACGTATATTCCAAAAATTGTACCATCCAAAGCAAGCCCCAAAACGTAAGAAAAAAGGCTTCCTTAGTGACTTATTCGCTAGCAAAGCTTCTTGTGGCGTAGAGTGATGCTGCTCTGCATAACACGCATGTGATGCGGAGAAGCATCACTTGACATCACGTTAACCGCATTTTTACGGTCGGTTGAAAGTCTCGGCAGCAGACAGCTCGAAACTTGAGATTGTGTATGTGCAGGATGCCGCTCCAACATAGGATTCTTCATTCTGTTTCGGTGGCACGACTTTACGAGGTTCATGTGCCAGAACATGCGCTCGACATCGGCATTGCTAAGAGGCATGGCCAGCAACGACAGAGCAAACTCGGCTATTTCCTTGAAACAGCTTTCATCACTTGAATTTGTGAAATCTAGCACTTCTACCCAGAAGGAAGCACAGCTGTCTATACTGAGTGTCCAGGAGTCCTACATCTCCCTTGAACAGTTTCAGGACAGACACATCCTGAAGGGGTGGTTTTACCTGGCTCAGTCCGCTCTCGGGCGAGAATGATTTCATGGAGTTCTAAAGCTGAATGTTGGAAGGAAGCCTAAGCTGCACTTGCCTTGCAGCCTCAAAAATGAAATCCTGGCATTCCAATTTGACGTTTATTTCTTACTCAGCGTTTAGTTTGGATGCTCATGCCACCTCGGTGTTGAATAGCACTCCAATGTCCACAGCAGAAAGTGGCAGGTGGGTGGCGGTGGGGTGGGTTGATTTCCAGAAGCCTCTTTCCTGGAGTTGGGATGTACAAGGGGTTAAGCACTCTGCAAATCAATGATCAAAAAATGTTCTGAAGGCAATCAATCAGTTTCAGTTGATTTCCAGTTTCAAGTTGGAACAGCTTATTGACTCTTCAGAATTCTTGCAGCAATGGGTTCAATGGGTTCACTATGTACAACTTGACAGGATCACGATGCATTTCGGACAGGATCTCACCATCATGCTTGAAGAATAATTTAAAGTATACTTACTTTGCTAAAATGTTTTATTTTATTGCAACAACAGCGATCGTCAGAGCAAAGCCATGAGAAAAACACCTTGTGTTGGTTGTCAAAGAACTCAATCAAAACTGACATTTCATAGACAAAGCTCGAATGCAACATTAGTGTAACTAAAAATAGAGTATGTTATTTCAGTATCATGTACACAAACCCAGCAACATTGAAAATGTGGTTTTTGGATATATGAAATAATTTTCAGGGCCAGTCACTTTTGGGAATTGTAACTCGTGGTGGCTGCAGAAGTGCTTGGTGTGAGATTAATGAAAATTTTCAGTGGGCATCGAGTTTGCCATGGAGCAGCGATACAACTCCTTTGAGTCGATGCAGTTTAAAAATTTCTAGCGCCATTGTCTCTATAGGTATTAAAGAGTGCCCATGGGCATAAACAGAACAGCATGCTTTGTCATCAATTTCTATGTGATGGGTGCACTTGCTTTCAGCCCCCAGGTAGCCGCCGATACCTCCTTTGTCCTGGTGGATTTACCGTGGGTCACCTCAAGAAATTCCTAAGGGCAAAGTTTGGCTTGTCCAAGAACCACGAGGCAAGTAGCAAGTGAAGTTGCTTGATTTTCATTCTGGTCACTAAAACTATTTTGCCTCTGCCTCACCGTGAAGAGTCTCTGAAAATGTTTGGGCATGTTGGGTAAACAAGCATAGTGTGCACAGCCTTTTATGTCTGGGGGTGTCTAAACATGTATGTTGTTCTTCTGGATCAGAAATATTCACTTGGGCCCCGACGTAGGTTGGCAGATAGAGTGGGGGGGATGGCCTTAAACTTTTGTAATATGCTAACAGATGTTTTCTGGGGGAACAAAAAAAAAATTCTTTTATAGGCTTGTGTTGGCTTTATCTTGCAGCTGCGCAGTTACTTAAAATGCTCGTTAGTTGCAGAAATACTTAGCATAGTTTACGGCATTTAGGAATAGATTATTGGCTGAATAACACTGTGTGCTTTTTTGTAATCGTGCCCATTGTAGTCAGGAAAGTGGGTGTCATATGTGGTGCCCACCTCAAGGAGCGGGTTCTGGTGGTTGGTGGTAATATTCGAGCTTTTCAGCTGGCATTGCACAGCTGTAAATACAGAAAATAATCGAAGGCTAGCTTACACACGTGCTACATGCGTGTGAGCTACACAGCAGTGATACATCTTGGATTTACAAGACTGCCATCTCACAGGCGGGTGTTTAATATATGGGTGCAAACTTCTTCTTTCTGGGGTTTATGTGCCAAAACCAGTTCTGATCATGAGGCACGCCGTAGTGGAGGGCTCCGGATTAATTTTGACTACCTGGGGTTCTTTAACGTGCGCTACAACTCAAGCACACGGGCATTTTTGCATTTCGCCTCCACCGAAATGCAGCCGCGGTAGCCGGGATTCGATCCCGCGATCTCGTGCTCAGCAGCACAACGCCTTAGCTGACTGAGCCGTGGTGGGTGCTAACTATGCCCCCATCAATCAAAGCCTAATCTCGTGCTCTTGTTCTGTGAATGCAGGTGGATGTGATGTACATGCATGACCACCTCCTGGATGAATATGCTCTCATGGACCTTGCCTACATTTACTCTTGGCGCAGGGTAAGAGTGTCTTCGAATGCTGTTGCACATTTTTCAGCAGCTGCTTGTAGCTGTGACACAAAAACAGTTGTCGAATCAAACCTACGTTGAAATCCTGTAGACATTTCTTCTACTAAACTTGTCCTTTCAGTTTCTTTTACTCAGCTTTTCCTTTCATTTTATACAGTAGAACCCAGCTGTTACGTTCCCGGGTGCTACATTTTCCCGGCTGTTGTGTCGTTTTCAGCCGGTCCCGGCATAGCTCCCATAGGACCCAATGCATTGGTAACCCCGCTGTTGCGTCGCTACTGTGGGACTGTTCCCGCATGATGCGTTGCGAACTGCGACCCCCCGCCCGCCCGAGCGGCCATGTTGACTTTTCATGTCGTTTCGCTTGGTGGCTTGACGATGCGATTGGCCGCCCAAAGTGCCGGTGGCGACACCTATGACATATTTTCGGTTTCCACCAGAAAAGCATGGCCTTTGATATCCGTATTTGCTGTCTAAAGATGGCGTCTATGGCGAGTTGGGGCCCTAAAATTGGTTTTGGCGCATAGCTGTTCCGTATAAAGTCCAAGGGCGATAGCGCCGTCACCGCGCGCATTATGTTGTATCTGTGGGAGACAGCGCGCGAGGGGAGCGCGGCTAAATTTGGCGCGCGCAAGAAAGAAAAGCGGGGAGGAAGCACGCCTTCCAGTGGGAGTGGCTTCTCCGGCGTCGGCCACGCATATGCCGTATGGGCCGTATCTTGAAACTCTAGCATCAACGCTTGTACTCTGGCATCAATGCTTGAAAACGATCTGTGTTAGGGGCAGAGTCTAGGCAGTGTAGGTGCGTCGGCAGCTCGTAGCTTTTGGCGTGCTGTGTGTTCTCGGCGCTCAGTTTGCGTCGAAGCGATGGACCGCACGAAGCTCACATCGCTCGCTGCTGCTGCCGTGCTTCCTCACGTCGGCGTTTTCATAGCAAGTGTCCGCGGTCATTGAGTGTGATTTGTTCATGTTGCCTGTGCGCGCTGACACCATGCTTGTTAATTTAGTTAGTAAGCGAATATTTACAAGTTTATGCAGACGATAAAACTACTATCCTAACTTTGTATAGCTGTCTACTAATTTGCTATCGCAATCGATGCTTCGGCTTTCGGATGAAACTGTGACTTTTTTTTTTTTTTTTCATACGTAAGAATTAAAATAAAATTGTGTGCAGTTCACCACTACTCTCATTTCTCAATTGTTCCTGTATCTCGGCTCTTGTGTTTCCCGGCTCTTTGGTTTTCTTTTTACGGTCCCGTGAAAAACGTATCAGCAGGGTTCTACTGTAATTGACTTTTTCAGCCTGCAGTAGCATTACTGGGGCAGGCTTTCTGTTGATTTTCTGTTTCTCTTTCTCTGTTGAAAGATTTAGTAAAAGGGTACAGTGCTAGAATGACCCCCCCCCCGCCCCCCTTCCCATCACACACTGAACAAGGAAAACGAACAGCAGTACATCTTTGCCATTCTGGCCCTACACTAAGTCGTCTTTCTCTACTCTGACTTGTTACAGAATGCCCCCATGCGGTTGCTGTACCGGTTTCCTGTGCTACCACCATCACTCGTGAGCTCGAGCTCAAAGGCAGATGATGCGGTCCCTGTGCCACCAGATGAAGGAAAAAGCATTTTCATCGGATCCACTGCATCCCATCAGACCACTGACGTGCCACCAGCTGGCTCTGCATCAAGTAAAAGGAGCCAAGCTCCTTCCAGTGATGCCAGTGCGAATGCTAATGCAGTGTGTGCCACCAATCCTAGCCATGTGAACCCCACAAGTGTTAACCGCAGTGACACAGGCAGTGTTAGTGCTAACCGCTCTAGTACAATTAACCATGTCAATTCTGGTTTTTCCCAGAATGCCACTTTACTCAGCAACAAGGACAGTACTGCTGTTAACGTAGCAGCAAATTCTCAAAAGCCAGTTGAGCCAATCAGCATGAACCGTGAAAGGTCTCCTGCAAAGCAACCTGTTGAGACTCCTTCAAACAAGCTTCCAGAAAATGCTATGTCTAAACAAGGTGCTGTAAGCCATACTGGCAGTGTCGGTGGTCTGTCACCAGCAGGAACCCCACAGCCACCACGAAACCAACAGCCATTAAAGAGCCAGCAGTCACCACAAAGCCAGCAGCCACCACGAGGCCAGCAGCCACCACGAGGCCAGCAGCCACCGCAAGGCCAGCAGCCACCGCAAGGCCAGCAGCCACCACGAGGCCAGCAGCCACCACAACAATCACCACAAATGCAGCAAACTCCACAAAGTCAACAACCACCACAAAACCAACAACGAAGGAATCCACAAGTTGTTAAACTTTCTGCAAGCATGGAGTGCACTCCTTGTTTGCCCACAACGCCTCGTGTTACTGGCATCAAACCCGGTGTCGAACAGAAAGTGCCGTCCAGTGGGGCAAGTGCCAACCAGCCAGCGTCATGGCTTGGCCGCACGCCCAGTTCCAGCCCACCAGTTAGTCGTGTGGTGACCAGTGGACAGAGACCTGGAAGCAAGGCTACCGTGTTTTCCAAGACAACACCACCATCACATCGCAAGAACGGTGTGTCAACAGCGAATGGTGTGCACAGCAATTTGCGGCTCATCCTGCCTGCACCAGCCAAGGCTAATGGTCTTACGGACAGTAGAGAGGTGTTGCCAAAGGCCACTAAGGCAAGCAGTCGACCGAGTGACAGTCCAAGCAGCCCAGCCAAGCGGCCACATTTGGACTCTCGGCCTGGCAAGGAGGCTGCGGTGTCATGACCTAGGACACCCGTGCGCATGTGTACATAAGAAGGCACAGCACAACTACTTCAAAGCAGGCAGTCTCCAGCAGAGATACATGTGCGTTATTGCTAGTGAAGTAGTTAGACACAGATTCGTTAACTACAGCAGTGCATTGTGTCTTCTTGTTGGCAATCCATGCAAGTATGCTTTTGCAAACTGGAGACAGTTCATAATCACATGAAGACATCTGCTGAAAGCATTTCCTCTTTAGTGCAAGCTGATTTTGAGAATGGTTGGTGAAGGCTTTAAAGTCTGAAAGTATATTTAGGCTGCCATAAATGGTTTGCCAATTTCCTATATATTTCAAGAAAATTAATTTTTGGTTTGTTTTCTCCAAGTTGTGCAGGTAGCCCTCTTCACAGTATTTCTTGCCGTTGATGTATGCCGGTAACCCTTCTCTTAGCAAGTCTGTCTGCTTTCTGATCTCAGCATCGTTGAGAGCCGCAAGTGCTGCATCGTTATGGTCCTCTGCTGGACATGCAAAATTGTGTTATGAATAAGACCACTTGCAAGCACAATATGCAGCTGTAAACTTCCAATAGGAGTGAAAAATCTGAAGTAATGAGTAATCTCCTGGATGCTGGTCCTGCTTTGAAGTAGTGTTGCTCTCTATTAAGTTATTACCTGGGGCCACTGCAACAAGGAAGTTGAAGCAGTGCCTTGGACGCTTCACATACTGTGTGATACAGCGCTCTAAGCTGTCTCGTTTGCAAGCAATGCAGAGAGCATGCCTAGACTGACCACACCGAGCTTGTCACAATTGCAAGGCACAAGAAGCCTCGTGTTACATAGCATCTATCAGATGTGTATTATATTTTTGCACTCATATTGAAGCATGTGTATAAACGATTTGTACAGAAATGAAGCCCCAACGGTGCCTGAGCCATCATCATTTTTGACTAGCACTAAATTAAAGCACATATAAAAAGGTATTGTACAGAAATAAAACCTCAATGGTGCTTGCACCACTTTTGACCACCAGTGCCGTTTCTAAAGCTATACGCTGTTTTTCATCAAAGTGCCAGTGTCTGAATGTAATAAAGAAAATTGAATGCTCAATTGGCAGATGGAAATGCCAATCCAAGATACGTCTGCCGACACTTGTTTTTCTTCAGCCATTGCCCAAGTTAAAGGGGCTCCGAAACACTTCTATAACTAATTATAGAATGGCCTAACTACTAAAGGACATCGTCTCGCGAATCTCAAGCCCCAACAATGTTTCGAATCCTTGAACTATAAGTGGAGTTATTGCACCGATACTTGGCTATCTCTCTTTTCGTCTCTGCTAGCACGTTGGAAGCTACACAGCGGAGCAGCCAAGAGGGCACAGCCTCAGCCAAAAGTTGAGTTTTCGTGGTGGCCGCAGTAGTCTACCCTATGCAGAACGCTGCTGCCATCTCCGAGGCCACACGCAGCTAACACAGCTACGCCCATTGCTACGATGAAAAATTTTTTCAGTATTTTTGAGATTGCGGGCACATATATTTATCATTTATTATTACAATAGCAATTATATGGACACACCAGGCGCATTTCTATCGTCACCGTGACGTTACATATAAAGCCCAAGGGCGATAACATTTGTCGCCGCGCGCTGTATGCCGTTATGTGATTGGTGTGCGAGTGTGAGCCGATCGTCGGCGCAATCTCGCGCGCAAGTACAGTGGCTAGAGCGCAAGGGAGGAAGCGCCGTCTTTGGGGCGGAGGGAAGGGGAAGGTGGCCGCGCGGGCACCATCTTGAATGCGATCTGCAATGTGTGCTGTGTTTTTGCGACTTCGTTCGCTTTGATGCGAGAGGCAGCACGAAGGTCAATTCACTCGTTGCCTCGCTTCCTCAGTCAAGCCTTTTGACAGCAAGTTTCTGCGGTCATCGAGTGAGATGTGTTCACGTTTGCTAGTGCGCGCGTGACACCATGCTTGTTACTGTTAATTTAGTTATTAAACGAATGTTTACAAGTTTACACGGCCGATAAAGCTACTATCCTTACTTTCTAGAGCTGTCTACTAATTTGCCATCGCAATAGATGCTTCGCCTTTCTGGCGAAACCATGGAGGAAGGAAACCCCAGGAGAGGCCCTGGCCATGGAGGTAAAGTTTTTTTCCTTCCTCCATGGCCCTGGCCAGCACGAGCGTATTGGAGGTGGTGTGGCGGAAGTCACGTGCTGTTTTTCGCAAAGGAGCACTGGGACGGGTACCCCAAATGGCAACCGCGCTCCTGAAGCATTCGCTGCTGCTCTCGGTCTCTGAAAAGTGAGATAAGATTTTCCCGCCGGTGTATTTCCCGCAGCACCTTTTGTTCGCGAGAAAAGCTGACTTTGGAGTGTTGAGTTCAAAGTTCGCGCCCATCTGCTCCGGCGAGCTGCCGAACCCCTGATTGGAGGCGCAAAGAGAGGTGGCACACCAACATGGCTGCACTTCCGGCTTCAAAAAAGTGACGTCAGGGTACAGTGTACTACTGTACTTCTACAGCCCTGACACTGTAGTCAGGGCCTCTCCTGTTTTGTTTCACCGACCTAACTACAAAACTGAGGATGCTCTCGTGATCACGAAGTTGGCCAATAGTATTGATAGGTCAGCTGTGTTTGATAACACTGCATGATAGCATTGTGGAAGTGAAAGCAAGCAATTTCTTGCCATTTTTCACACTACATTGTAAATTCCTTGCTGCATGCAGTGCAGTAATATTTAGCTTACATGTTCACTGCAGCCTCCACAACTACGTTCAAAAAAGATTTTTAGGCCCCCTTTAAACATGATTCAAGTCTATGGCCTATGCGCGACGTGTAAAATTTCCATATTTTTTATCTTTAAACCTTTCAGAACGTCGCAGCATACTTTAATTGATTGAGAGACAGTGCTGCAAAACTTTCACCTTCATACCGCTGCAGCAGGTGTCCCTTTAGTGGTTAGGCTGGTTCAGTGGTAACTGAAATGTCGCCAAGCACCATGAACAAGACACGTAAAGATTATAGGAGTACTGACTTGGCATTTCTGACTTTTCACGCTTGGTTTTAAACCCTCTATATTTACCTGAGAGAAGATACTGGCAAGTGTAAAAAGTACATCAAATTTATTGTACTTATTTCTGTTTCAGTACCCGGATCCCCTTGGCAAGGGCAAGGGGATCCGCCATAACATCATGATAGATTGGCCTGTCAGTCTATCAATCTATCACGATGTCTTGCGATTGTTGCTGCTGCTATACACGAGTGCAGCCAGATGAAATGCACATAACCCTCTAATTTTTTAAAGGGGCCCCGAACCACTTTTTATCGAAGTGGAGAAAGGCATTTGAAGTGAAAGTAGGCTATTTCAGAAATACTTTGCCGCAAAAAGTACTTCAATGCGTTCAGCAGAAGCAGAGTTACTGGCAATCAAGCCCCGGCCTCCGCTGTGCTCTTCAATGCCTTGCACTGCAAAGGCTACGGCGGAGTGGGGCGTGGCCACAACGCTCTGCCTTCAAATGTCACCGTGGCGCGCAGTTCAAATTTCATTTTGGATAGACGCCATGACTTCCAATTTTGGTGCCTACGACGTGGTAAAAGCAAGCCAAACGCGATTGTCGTCAATGGGCCGCAGTGCACTTAGCCAGTGGACTCGTGGCAGCACCCCGTGGCGGCCGCGGCATCTATGCTCTGCAGCAAACCACAGCTACCAATAGCAGCTGCATATGGGAATCCACTTTATTACTAAATAAACCGTCCAGTAAAGAGTGAGGAACATGGCTTCTGTTGAAAAGAGAACATTTGAGAGAAAGGTGACTTCGTGCTCTGGTTGCGAGCTCGACGCATCTCGTACGACAGCAAAACTCAGCTGAGATGTTCACAGCAGTGTATGCTACCCACAGACTATGTTATTTCACCAAGCCCAAGGGGTGGTTCAGGGCCCCTTTGAAAAGTACATAACGAGTTTGTTAGTTCAACATGGTTCAACTGTCGTAACTACAGTGCAGTATTCCAGGACAGCTGTATTCATAAAACTTGAGTGTGATCTATACAATGAGGTGGTAGTTATATTTCTTAGTAGCATTTTTTGTCATTGGAGGTTGTAGCTCCCTAGGCTACTAAATAATAGTAATTCATATCAACAACACCATGTAGCAGTTCTATGCATCGTAATTATGCAATGAAAGTTGCTGTGGCTCGATTGGCCCATGAACCATGGAGCCTTGACAGCTGTGTGTGGCGGTTTCATGCTATCTTGTTATACAGGACCTCTGTACTCAACAGCTCTGCTCTCGAAGGCATATAGGACGTGGGAGATACATCAGAAAATTAAAGCACGGTGCTTGCTCCCCTGCTTAACAACTTGCATAATAAATTGTGACATTGTGCATCATTCTTTGCATGGGAGTGAATTTATGGCACATTTGCTTTCACAGCATAGTACATACTTTCATAGGATCCATTGGCTATTCAGGAGTAGCATGAAGACAGGCACAATTTTTTTAGCTTTCCAACTGCAATGAAATGTACTTCCTTCCATGAAAATGGTCAGTTATGGTATGGTGCATCTCACGTGAGCTAAATAGTGGGACACAATGGACAAGTATCGGCACCTCAGAAATTCTACAGCTGTAAATTTATGAAATGCAGAGCTTTTACAGCATTTACACATACCTTAAGTCTTGTATGCGTTTGGATGGCTAGTTACTCGGCTTTTGTCATAGGCTGCAATGAGCTTCTGCACAACAGCGACAAACCATATTTTCCAGTTTATTCAGGGAATATATGACAACTTGGGAATACCAAATGCAGTCATTATACAAAAAGTACTCAATTAAAACTTGATACTAGTGTATGTAGTGATTGCCGATATGGGAGCTCTGTAGCAATAGATATGCCAAGAATTTCATGGCTTTCGGAGTGCTAGAGGTTCGTTATCGTCAGACAAATGTGTTGCCACCAATACACCATCACATGGCAACAACCGGTTACTCTTCATGCACGATACTGTTAACTTCATTGAGGGCTCTTAGACGAATGGGCATTTATACTTAAAAAAAAAAAAGTTGCCCAGCAGCACAACTCCGCAGCCACTAAAGAATATTGAAGTTAATTACTCATAGCAATCATTACAGATTCAGAAATCGAGATGCAATACTACAGACCTTTTTCAAACAGTAGTGTTCGTTACACTTGGCAGCTATAAGGCCGAGATTGACTGATTGATTCATGGGGTTTAACACCCCAAAGCATCACTTGTGGCTGTGAGAATGCCATAGCGGACTGCTCCAAAATAATGTTGATTACTTGGGATTCTTACTTGCACCTAAATCCAAGTACACGAGAACTTTTACATTTCACCCTCATCGAAGTGTTGCTACAGCAGCTGTAAATCAAATCTGCGACCTTGTGCTTGGCAGCAAAATTCCATAGCCAAAAGCCAAGACAACCCTGCATCCTTGTGCAGTGAAGTTATGTGCCCCTTGAGCCATCCATGTGTTCAGTGAAAATGCTATGTAAAGTTTATATGCAAATATGCATTTACTTTTCGAGTCCCCTGCTGTTCTGAGCTTTTGTCCATTGTTCACATGTGCTGTATAAAATACTTAATGATGTCAAACCAACTAGCTTGCAGACACATCCTTAGAGAGACACCACCTGGCCCAGCAACACATCCATTACAAGCAGGCTGCAACTTCCACTTGGCCCACTGCTTATACTTTCAATGTAGCTCAGGTTTTCTAAATAGCGTAGGTTAGAAATATCAATTGCAACACCTTGGGAGAGCAAAAGCAGGTGTGTTAGCAGCTGCTTTTGTTCATTTGTGTTATGGGCAGCTGGACTGGCTCGGCATACATTTACTAATGGCATTTCCATTGTGAAGTTAATGGGCTGTGAAACCTATATAGAACATAGGCTCCAGTAATTTATGCAAATCAATCCAAAGCGCTTACCACTTGTACCTCCAGTATGGTCCACGACTGTGTGCCTTCCACACCTCTGTGGCCATTTCTTTCTCCACTTACCTTTTCCACATAAACTGCAAGGCAACAGTCTTCCAGTGGCAATGTCAATGAAGACCATCTATGCTACTTAACTTATCTTAAAGTTTTGCATAAGAGTAGTTGCCTAAATTAGTCTGTGGAAATTCACAAGGTGTATAAAGCTTAATAAAATGGGAAGTTCACATCACCCATCAGTTCGATGTAAATTGTCCTCTTCATCAATGACAGTTGTGTTTTGCATTCAAGCCATGTTCTAGAAGAGTTTTTGTTGATGGCAGGATTTTTGCCGCAGCTATTGCACATAAAATGGTTTCGCTAGTTTGGCATGTACGTGTCAAGTGTGTTGATGAAGCAGTTTCTTTCATTAACTCAGAATTTTCAGAGCAGTCAAGCGGCTGCTTTCTGCAAGCCAGAAATGCTTTTACATTGGCTCCACCTAGGATACCCTAAGAATTGCCACTAGCAGCCTATTTGTTCTTCTGGCAGTTATGTTGTGACATCTATAAAGCCAAAATCAAGCACGGCTTCTTGGTTTGCTTGTTAAAGCGTTTTGTGTTGAACGCAAACATCAAGAGGGGAGAAAAAGGTAGAAAAAGAAACAATGATTTGCAGCAACCACTGTAGTAAAGCGCCACACTAAATATTGCATTGCAGAGGAGCATCTTCAGAATAACTTTTTTTGTCTACCTAGAATATGTCCACAAGTTTGTGCACCTGTGAGTGTTTTCAAGCCAAACTGAACACACATTTATGAAAGACAAGCCTCTTTATGGATCAGAAAAAGAGCTCTTGACATGTATGGTCTTTAACTATGTACAATTGGAGGAGAGATTCATACAGCAACTCTCCTTTCGGTTTTGGCTTCTTGGTTTGTAAACCAGCTTCATGGCGGGCACCTCTAGATAAAGCATGTTGGCAGGTACCAATTCATCCTGTCCGTTCTTACAGCAATATGGCATTGACAAAACCTAACATCAAACTTTTTTTTTTTTTCTTAAACGGCACAGTTGCTCCAAGTAATAGAGCTGGGAGCCCTTCAAAAAAAAAATAACAATCAAACAGCAGGACACGATGGGCGTGGCAAGAGCCACGCAGACATTCTTGTGCATGCTATGTACACAACCCCACGAATAAAAAAAAGGTGCCGCAGATGCATAACGTCTGCTACACACTTGCGAAATCCGTGGACAAACAGAATCCATTCTGCAACATGAATCTTGCCTTCCAGCAACAAATCTGTAATGAGTGCACAGGGCCTAACAATCTAGAAAGCCTTTGAACTGTGTTCTGACCTAAAGGATCATTCTGTCTCGAGGTAACTGCCTTTCCCGGCTTCCACCAAATTCTTTCTCTGTGTTTCCGCATTTACATGTGAGTGCACCGACGACAATTCTCGCTTTCCAGCCATTGTCAGATACTTCTGCCATTGGGGGCAGGCTTCCGAGTCACAGTCAGGTGGAAAAGAAAAACATTCTTCTTTGTGCACTGATGCACTTATCTTTGAGAAAGTTCATTCACGTGCTGTTCGTGTTGCAGCTGCCACACGTTTGCACAACAGCCATGACAAAGTGACAGAGGAAAAAGACAGCGTCGTGCAGAGCACCTCTTTTGTGGCGACATATCATTGGATGAAGGTGCCTGGAAAAGTCTTCCACGAGGTTTTTCGCTTGGCAATGGGCTCTCGCACTCTAGGCCAAGGGCTTTTGCTTCCTGGAGAGGAAGGTCCTTCCAGGCAAACCCCTTCGTATGGAAGACAGCAGAAATTGAACGCTGCTGCAGCTGTTGCCTTGGAAAGACGAGGCAATGTACATCCTTGTCAAGCACTTGGTTTGGCCCTCATGGTTCCTCAGGCTGTGGCTGCTCTTCTGAAGTGTTCTCGTTTTCTGAAGCCTGGCTCTTGTCGGCTGCCCCACCACCATCGTCGTCGTGAGACTCCTCGGACTCGTTCTCTTCGTGCACGGGTAGCGAAGTAGCCTCAGAGGCTCGGCTTCTATCTGGCCGCTCCATGCCTGAAAAGAGGACCGGAAAACTTTCATTTAATGAAATTAAATTGAATTTTCTTAGCAGCAATGTTGCGGGAGATCGGAAAAAAAGTTTGAAAAATATCTTTAACAGAACTCACCATGCCAAACATATAGTGCCATACCAGAGGTTAAAACTAGAATTGAAAATGATCCTACGTGGGTGCAGTACAACTTATACACAAGCCCCTACATACACACATGTCTGCACCCAGCAATACTTATACTATTGTACAGCAAAACTTCAAGTGTTGTTCAAAATATGTTCTCAGCAATGATATTGTATTCATGAGTACATGTCTCAGTGCTCTTACTATGAAATTTTTATGATGCCGAAATTCTGCTCAGTACATTTCGTCACAATACAGTGTGTGCCGTCAAACTCTAGCCACCTTATATACTTGTTGACTTGGTCTGCTCCGAATTTCCTATTAAGGAACCCCGCCACCCACATAAGTGTCCCCTTTTTTGTTTTAAGCAACAGCCATAGTGATATAGGCACCCACTCGGCATTTGGACACACGTGTTAAAGAGGCAAACGTATACCAGGCCATGCACTAAGGCGCTGGTACTGTGCCTGATGCCTCAAATTAATGGTGCTTCCTCATTAACTCTGCAAAAACATTCTGCTTTTGAACAGAACATTTACACGAAGTTTAATTGCCACAACCGCCCAAGCACTGTTTCGCCTCAGGTGGTTGTCACAGCCATGTGAGTGATGACAGACAGATTGTAACTTGGGAAATGTTTCAGTTAACAGTAGCTTTCCCTCTTAACTGCAACGCAAATGTACACGCACACATATAGAAGGTGAACTGTCCTGCTCTCAAAACTGGGGGTGTATTTTTGTCACACAACAATTGTCATCATTCTTCTAACAGATTCTGTCACATACTTTTCTATGAGGACACTATATCCTATGTATACAGCATTCTTGACAGGAAAGCAGAAGGCATGTGCAGTGCACTAAAGAAAGAAATTTCCCACACCGAATGATGACAATTATTTTTGTGTCGGAAAAGTGCGCCCCTAAAGATGTACAATTTCTAGTGGTATGCCATAGCTACACACTGTTTTACATCAGTCTGCCATATTGTCATACGAAAGAAGGTTGCAATGTGGACAATCTATTAACAATGCTTTGATCTGTGAATCTAGTTCAAAATTAGTGCAGCAGATTTTCAGATTGGATGCCACTATATTTAAGCTATTGAGTGTACCATGTTCAAGATAGGGTATGATTTACCTTGAACATGATGTGTCTGCAAGATATAGTGTAATACACCCATGTAACCACATCTACGTTGCATCAAGGTTGAAAGCTTTCCTTTATATTAAGCTTTCCTTAGCTTTAACTTGGTGCCAACTTTGATTCCCTCCTTTCAAATACATCTGAAATGCAAAAATGCTTCTAATAGAGAAATGCTGAACCAATTTCAATAAGTGTTGTATTTAAAAAAAGGACGTTAAATGATTAACTGATTGTTAGAAAGAAGGTTTTTCATTTCCTACCTGAAGTTATAAAAGACTTCCAAAAGTCAGTAACAATGAAGCCTCCGGTTTACAACTACACACCCTAAACAGATATGGCAATTCTGTAAGTTGTATCTATAGGATGCATAAAGCAGCAAAATATAATGCATTCGCTTAGAGATTATGTAAAACATTACATTGTTTACATCCCTTCTGTAAAAGGTGCATAATACATTCATTTTGTCTGCTTCGGAAGTCCCTACAGCTGCAGTTCAGAACATTGTGATCTTTCCGCTGCATAGTTTAAAAAATTGTCACCTTCATGTTTTATTTTTTCTTTAATTTTGCAATTACGAGCAATTCTTGCTAAAAATTTGAAAGCCTATAAAAAATGTATTTCAAGAAGTTGGTAGATTTATAGCTTACTCTCTTCAGTATACCAAGCTTAATCAACAACGATTCAGTGGCCTACAACTTCTTCGCTCCCGTGTGTTTAGATAAGTGCTCCGAAGTAAATCCTCCTCCTAATACTGTCTTGGCTGGCGAACCTACAGCAAAACTCATGCAGCAAGGTTGTAGGTTATACCCCTGTCACGGATACGCTTTAAAAGAGCATTCTAACCAAATACAATTGAAATCTACGAGCACCACTGGCTCTCTTGCGTGAGTTTGCAGAAAAGGGCCAATTTCAAGACAAAAATTTGATCCCGATCAGGCTTGATCACGATAGAAAGTGCCCATGTGACACTGCTATTAAAGTTACTCACCAAGTGGCTTGAGAACCAAGAATGAGAGAATGTCCGAGAGCGAGATGATGCCAACGACATGATCCTCTTCATCCACTACAACCAACCGATGGACCTAAGAGAGGAAAAAAATTAAATGCTGATCTGATGATATGGAGATAAGGTTTTCCAATGTTAAACATATCGAGCCCTGGTCACATTCTCCTGAGGAATGAAATGCGTAAGCATTATACCTGTATGCAGTTTCTCAGTCTTAAAAAAGTGGGCCAGTATTTTTATTGTTTAAAGGTGTCCGGAACCACTCCTCAAGTTTGGTGAAAGAACAGCCAGCGGATAGCATACACTGCTGTGAACATCTGACAAATTTTGCAGTCGCGCGCGGCGCATGGAGCCTGCAAGTGAAGCGCAAAGTCACCGTTTTCTCAAACGCTCTCTTCTAAACAGAAACCTGCTCCTCACTCTCTTCTGGACGCTTTATTTCGTAATACAGCAGATTCCCACATGTGGCTGTTATTCGCCAATATCTGACATCAATCAAGGGTGCTTGGACCAGTGCGCTTCTTCTTACTGTTACTGTGCATATTTATTGACGCAATTTAGAAACAGGCTGAAATAAGTGAAAATCTGCTTTTGAATTTGTACAATAATTACGTACTTCCCGAAGAAGCCACCTAACAATCAGCCGCGGCTGCCCACGTAGGAATTAAACTTTAGCCACCCTACTTATTGGTGTCGTAGATGTTGGGTTTCGCTAATTTCGACTAGTTTTAAACACTCGACTAGCCTCGAACCATGCGAAACTTAAGGTCCGACCACATGCACACTTGCCAACGTGCACTCACTCATGACCACTCCTTTTTAGATGCCTTGGCAGACTTCGTCATGAGCTATTGATAGCATTTCAAAATGTGCAAGTTGGATTTGGCTACTATCCTTCAGTCAAGCTGGTGCAGGACAGAGCTTGCCCAGACCACATAGCATGGCCAGACTGGAGCATGTGAGGCCACGCACTCAAGCCCTGTCGTGCACAAAACAAATGCTACGCGTATGCACTACAGTTGCATGTAGCTGCTGTCTGCTACATGGCGTAAATATTGCAGGCCGCTGTGGGGTGCCGCAATGATGACGTTCAGTAGGCGGAGCATTGTAGGCACGAGCTACTCCGCCGTAGCCTTCGCAGTGCAAGTCATTGAAGAAGGAGCGGAAGTACCATGTTAGGGACGTTTGAGTGCCAATAACTACACTTCTGCTGAACGCATTGAAGTACTTTTGGCAGCAAAGTATTTCTGAAATAGTCTATTTTAACGTCAGCTGCATTTCTCGACTTTGATAAGAGGTGGTACAGGACCCCTTTAAATAATTATACATTGAACAACTAAAAAGTTTTCGAAGGTTTTCAAGGTATGAACAGTTCCATTATGCTGGAACTATAACTCAAGCGAAACTATCTGGCAGTCTGCCCCTACTTTTTTATTAATAGAGTCATAATCTTGGCATTACGACATCAATTAACTTAAGTTAGAAAGCACAGAAAGCAAGCACAATTTTCTTGAAGACAGTCTAAAAAAAAATCTGAAAAACAGATCCAGTAATGCCTAAATGTATCAAACACGAATATACCAAATTATTGGTTACTCTCAAGTTTTTTGGAAATTTCATCGTAATTGAATGCAGTTTTTCAAAACAACACATACTGAATCCATTTGGGCATGTAGTGGATATATAAAATTGCCCATAGCTCAAGAATGCCTGCTTTCATTGCATGCAGCAGGCATCTCCACAGCACAGTGCCAGTAAGCAGTAATGTGCCAGATGCTCACGAAATGTCTTTTTCAAGGTGAATCCAATTTTCATGTCAAATCTGCACCCAAGGCCCATTTTCACCACAGTAACACAAACGATTGATGTAGTTTTGTGCTCTGCCATGCTAACACAGACACAGACTGAAAATAAAGAACCAAACAAGCAATGCTGCTGCTGTTTAACATGCCTCATGAAATTAAATGGCTGGTTTGATTCAAGCAAGTGCCTGGCCGATTGCCCAACTAGTTGCCAACTGAATGCCACTTTTATTAAAGTATATTAATGTAATGTTGTATACAGAATTTTAACTATAACCGTTTCACGAAAATTGAATTTTTTTTTAAATGAGGTTCGGCTATGTTATAAAAAACAACTTTGCAAAATAATCTCAACAGTACATGCACGAGTAAAATGACAAAATGGACACTGAAGACATAAATTAAGTCAAGCTAAGTTGACATGTTCATCCTAAAGTAAGAGATCTGCCACTGCTACCAAGCAAGAACACGGCATCCATAAATGGGGAAACAATGTACTAAACTGTTCTGAATATTGAGAAGCATGTGCTTCTTGTAGGCATCAATCATCCTGACAATGAATTGTCAAGAGTGTAGAGGACACTAGGGGGCAATCGGCCAGGTAGCAGCCGATGCCCTCATCTCTGCAAGGAGCAGCCAATTACTGATGAGCAAATTACACAACATTTTAATACCAAGGAAAATTCTACTTGGAAAATTTTATTGGGTTTCCCTACAAGGAACTCACAGGTGCTACCTTACTGCATCACTTGGTCAGTATGATTTGTGGGAGTGTGACCCACACAAGTTGGCGACAACCTAAGAAATAATTACAGTGCTGTCCAACTCAAACATGTGCCAAACAATTGTCTTTGCTCATTTCCCTGACGTCATGGTAAAGGTGAATTTCTCACAATATCGACATCCTTTGGGAACTATGTTTTACAGCACGGAGGCATGGAGCACAAGTGCAGTGTGCTTTTGTGGGCGGAGCTTGTACTGAATTCTTAGGTTGTCGCAGAGTATAGTGTAGTATTTCATGAATACTGTGCCGACCTGTGAATGATGCAGATGGCTGGCCTTTCTCAGTCTATTCAATGTGCTGCCTTAATTCAATTGCCATTTTTTTCAGTAAGTCATTCATTGGCACACGATAAATGCAGCAAGATTTTCGGTAGTGAAATTTGCCAGTTTAACTCGTCAGACTTGCATGTTTGCCTTTGTTGTACTCCTTAATTTTTTTTTTATAGAAGAACTAAAAAAATATCAGGTAAATAGAACAGCGAGGCCTACCTCAGCCTTGACAATTCTCTCCATAACAGCCATCAGTGTGTCATCCAACGTGCACTTGAGCACACCTTCAAAATACTGAAAAGGAAAAAAAATAATAGCATAAGTTAAAAGTGGTCAAGTACGTTTGTCTCCAGATGATGAAGTACTAAGTTAGTATCAATGCTGTCACTAAGCTGGCATTTCCTTAACATTAAGCATAGCTTTATTTACTGTGCTGAATGTAGGCATCAAGTGATACTGCGGGGAAAAAATGTTATAAAATGAAAGAGAGAGAGAGAGGACATTTTAATGCGAGAAAAGCAGAGAGGTCGAGAGCACTTGGAAGGATATATACTGGGTAAAGTTATGTTGCCATGCTCAAATAAAGCTGCACAATGTGCATACATGCACAGCGTTAATAATGGCCGTGGTGAAAGTTGCACTTGTTGCAAGTGTCAGCCGTAATGAAAATTCCTATACAAAGCTAGTAGCCTGTAAGGTTATTGACAACCAATAGACTCATCATCATCATCAGCCTGTATTTATGTCCACTGCAGGACGAAGGCAGTGGACATAATTGATCTCCAATTACCCCTGTGACCTGTGATCTCCAATTACCCCTGTCTTGCGCTGGCCGATTCCAACTTGCGCCTGCAAATTTCCTAACTTCATCGCCCTACCTAGTTTTCTGCCGTCCTCGACAGTGCTTCCCTTCTCTTGGTATCCATACCAAGGTCCACCGGTTATCCATCCTACGCATTACATAGCCTGCCCAGCTCCATTGTTTACGCTTAATGTCCGCTTAAATTTCCACTTAAAGTGGTGGCGTGGAGCAGAGGTAAAACACCCGGCTTCTAATCTGAAGGTTGTAAGTTTGAATCCTCCTCCAGTCCACTACATTTTCAAGGATGGAGTGGCGCCTGACACCAGCAAAAAAAAAAAAAAAAAAAAATATTGCGGAGAGCTAATGGGGCTATACTAGTCCAGGTGCAACCAAATTAAGAAGGCCCACTAAGCTTCAACAAAGTCACTCCCTCACCAGAACAGGAATTGGCCTCGCTGGTGCAGTATTCGGCCACTACCTCCCTCATGACCAATAGACTATTATCCCAATAAATTCTTATAGGCAAAACCAGTTCAACTGACTGCTCAAGTGCAAGCTGGAGTCATCTTTCTATATACCCATCTGCACATATTTTTTCTTAAATGAGTAGTGAAAAGTGAGTATACAAGCAGTTGTTGCTGAGTCAGAATATCAAGTAACAAGTAAAATGCAGAAACTACATATTCATTTACAGTAGACCAAATAATATATATGACAAGGTGCCTTCTATTATTTTAATAACTTTTTACCATGTCATGGTGCTATGGACTACACTTGTTCAATTGATGTTTTGGCTCAGTAACAACTGTAGTAGTACTCACTTTTCACTGCTCACACAAGAAAAATATGCGCAGAGAGGGTTACACAGAAAGATGTATTCAACTTGCACCAGTTGAACTGGTTTTTCCTATAAGAACTTATTGGGCTAATAGTCTATTAGTTGCTGATAACCTTACAGGCTACTAGTTTTTCTATTGAAATTTTATTGCGATAGCAATTATATGGACACTCAAAAGCAGATTTCTGCCGTCGGCGTCGCCGTCGCCGTCAGGTTCCGTATGACGTCATTTGGAGAAGAAATCGTCATTTGGAGAAGAAATCGTCGCCGCGCGCCGAACGCTGTTTGTGCGAGTGAAAGGGCGCGAGGGGCGCGTCTTTCACGGGGAGTGAACGCACGGCGGAGAACAAACGCGCGTTCTGCGCCGTGCTCGCTTAAGGGCTGCAGAAGTAGGCGTCTCTGTTCTCCTTCACAATCACCATGTATGTAGAGCAAACGCGCCTTCTTCCGACGAGCGAGAGGCCGTGGGGGAGGGGGAGGGAAGGGAGGCGACGTTTAGCTGCGGCACGCAGTGCCTATTTATATCAGAGGCTCCGGCAACAGTCACCAACGCCGCACGCATTTTGAGCGAACGCGGGAAAAACGCGGATGGCGTCGACAACAGTTCTGCGTGTTGCCGATGCTGCTGCATGTGCAAGTTTATACAGCTGATAAAGCTAATATCATTACTCCGTATAGCTCTCTACAAGTTTGCTATCGCAATTGATGCTTCACCTTTCAGGTGAAACTGCAACAACTTTTTTATCAGGGTTGACACTTGTCAAGTGCAACTTTCACCACAGCCATTATGAACGCTTGTGCATGTGTGTGCATGCATGCATGTGTTTGTGGGCAAGTTTGCCACATACTTCGAATTCAAGTACAGTTCTGTCTTAGTAGACAAAAATATATATGTTTTCATGATGGACTATGAACGAATTCAATTTGTCCGATGAGTTTGGGGAAATTCAGTGCAGCTCACCTGATCTCGATGCTCTAGAGCCTTCTTGATCGTAATGTCGAGGTTGTTGTATGTCTTTTCAGCTGCCAGGTTCTGCAGGAATGAACAACTGATGAACCAACTTGTATTCAAGACTGACTTATGCTAAAAGCAGTTACTAAATACATAAATAAGTAAAGAAATACTGAAAGGGACATTTAGATAGCATCAACTCATGAGAAAGGAAGCAAATGGTGGCAAGCAACCATATCCAACAAGCTGGAATAAATGGCAGTAAACAGAATACAGAAACTTTACAGGATGAAAGAGCCACAAGAGGAAATATATTCCAAGCAAGGAGTTTTGAAAACAATACAACAAAAGATTGTTTGGAGTTTTAGGTAAGCCCCCATATAAATCAACATTACACTTTCCTAAAAACCGTTATGGGAAA